>NW_020526501.1:0-33099 GCF_003368295.1 Carassius auratus | reverse complement strand
AACTGATAAGAACAGATTTTTTTCTTTTCGAAAAAGTTTTATTGTCACCATTTACATTTTTTTCCATTTGCATTTTTTCTTTTTCACACACCTTTTCTTTTTAATCACACATTAAAACAAGCAATATAATATATAATAAATACACATGGTAAAATGAAAGAAACAATCATTGTTAAAAAAGCATTTGATTAAAACCACAGTGTTTTGCTTGTTTTTAAAAGTCCATTATTGAGGTGTGTTTAAAAGGTGCGGTCAGTTCCAAAAGTAAAATACAATTTTTTTTAAAAAAAGCAAACAGCCTCGTATATATATATGTTAATAAAACCTCTTTCATGATAAACAATGAAAAACACCAATTAAAAATCATCTATTGTGCAAGACCGGGGGTGGAGTCCTTATCAAGTGGGTCATCACCCCACTCTCCAGAACAGGGACATGAGATGCTACTTTATGGACTCAGCGGAGATCCCCTCTCCTCCGGCCCGCTGGCCCGCTGTTCCCGTAGCCAGAGTGGTGAGGGTGCATCTACGGGCGGCCAGGGTCGGTGCCTGCCGGGACCCTCTCCGTGCGACCCCGGCCCCCCCGTCCGAATATCGTCGTCCGGTACCCCTGCAGCATTGATGTTACCTTTAGCTCGCATGCATGGAGGGTTACCGTAACGCGCTTCCCCACCAGCAGGTTTTCTGGTGGCCCAGATGGCATCCTTGATGACGTTGAGGGTGAGCCAGAGCGAGGTAAATTTCTGTGCCGTCAAGTCCTTCAAGCCCCGGTCCACCCCAAGGATGGCGAGCTGGTACCCGAACTGGGCCCCACCCGCTGGTAGGCACGGGAAATACAGGGGGCCGGTCTTGGCCCACAGGTCCCGCGCAGTGCTGCACTCCCAGAGCAGGTGGTGGACGGTCTCCGGGAATTGCAGCCGGACCGCGGGCAGATGGGGTTCTTGGCCATTGCCTCTGGAGTGCATAACCGCCCTGACCGGGAGGATCTCATGAGCCACCATCCACGATAAGTCCTTGTGCCTGTTCTGGAGAGCGGGGTGAGCCGCGTTCCGCCAAACCTGTTTGGCCTCACTTGGTGTGAGGCCCGGAACTGGACTCACCGGTTCCCGGTCCTGCACAACAGAGATGAGAGACTTGTGTTGAGTTAAAATGGTGACATCTTCACTCTCTAAAAGGTATTTCTTTAAAAACTTTTTTATAAAACTGTACTCTTTGGGCAAGTTAAAAGACACTGGTGTTTTCAAGTCCACTGGTAAAATTTTCAGTGTTCGTAGGTAAGACCCCATCCAAAATCGCGCCATTGCAGCCGTCTTGTTTTCTTTGGATGGGGTCGTGGCATAACTAATGTGCAGGGCGGTGAAGCGGCTGCCTAAAAACAGGTGGGGGTCTGGGAGGCCTTTTCCACCGTTCTCCGGCCTTTTCTTGATGGTCTCCCTCTTCAGGCGCTCCCACTTGGACCCCCACAGGAAGTAAAACACCGCCCTCTCCAGTTTCCCCAGGAACCACCGAGGGGGGCTAAAAACAGAACAGACAAGTAAAATCAGAGGTAAAATCACAGATTTAAAAATTAAAACCTTGCCTTCCATCGTCATCTGTCTTAGTCCCCAAAACCCCAGTCTTTTCCTAACTTTCCCTAACAAGTCAGTCCAGTTTTCCCGTCCACCCCCGTCTTTGTCAAATTTAACGCCTAAAATCTTAAAATCGTTGTCTTTAAAAACCAAATCAAGTCCTCCTGTGTCCACGTCTCCCCACGGCCCGAAGAGCTGGGCCTCGGACTTGTTTCTATTGAGTTTGGCGCCCGAGGCGCCAAACTCAATATAGTAGTATAACTGATAAGAACAGATTTTTTCTTTCGAAAAAGTTTTATTGTCACCATTTACATTTTTTCCATTTGCATTTTTTCTTTTTTACACAACATTTTCTTTTTAATCACACATTAAAACAAGCAATATAATATATAATAAATACACATGGTAAAATGAAAGAAAACAATCATTTTTAAAAAGCATTTGATTAAAACCACAGTGTTTTGCTTGTTTTTAAAAGTCCATTATTGAGGTGTGTTTAAAAGGTGCGGTCAGTTCCAAAAGTAAAATACACATTTTTAAAAAAAGCAAACAAGCCTCGTATATATATGTTAATAAAACCTCTTTCATAATAAAACAATAAAAAACACCAATTAAAAATCATCTATTGTGCAAGACCGGGGGTGAGTCCTTATCAAGTGGGTCATCACCCCACTCTCCAGAACAGGGACATGAGATGCTACTTTATGGACTCAGCGGAGATCCCCTCTCCTCCGGCCCGCTGGCCCGCTGTTCCCGTAGCCAGAGTGGTGAGGGTGCATCTACGGGCGGCCAGGGTCGGTGCCTGCCGGGACCCTCTCCGTGCGACCCCGGCCCCCCCGTCCGAATATCGTCATCCGGTACCCCTGCAGCATTGATGTTACCTTTAGCTCGCATGCATGGAGGGTTACCGTAACGCGCTTCCCCACCAGCAGGTTTCTGGTGGCCCAGATGGCATCCTTGATGACGTTGAGGGTGAGCCAGAGCGAGGTAAATTTCTGTGCCGTCAAGTCCTTCAAGCCCCGGCCCACCCCAAGGATGGCGAGCTGGTACCCGAACTGGGCCCCACCCGCTGGTAGGCACGGGAAATACAGGGGGCCGGTCTTGGCCCACAGGTCCCGCGCAGTGCTGCACTCCCAGAGCAGGTGGTGGACGGTCTCCGGGGAATTGCAGCCGGACCGCGGGCAGATGGGGTTTTTGGCCATGCCTCTGGAGTGCATAACCGCCCTGACCGGGAGGATCTCATGAGCCAACCATCCACGATAAGTCCTTGTGCCTGTTCTGGAGAGCGGGGTGAGCCGCGTTCCGCCAAACTTGTTTGGCCTCACTTGGTGTGAGGCCCGGAACTGGACTCACCGGTTCCCGGTCCTGCACAACAGAGATGAGAGACTTGTGTTGAGTTAAAATGGTGACATCTTCACTCTCTAAAAGGTATTTCTTTAAAAACTTTTTTATAAAACTGTACTCTTTGGGCAAGTTAAAAGACACTGGGGTTTTCAAGTCCACTGGTAAAATTTTCAGTGTTCGTAGGTAAGACCCCATCCAAAATCGCGCCATTGCAGCCGTCTTGTTTTCTTTGGATGGGGTCGTGGCATAACTAATGTGCAGGGCGGTGAAACGGCTGCCTAAAAACAGGTGGGGGTCTGGGAGGCCTTTTCCACCGTTCTCCGGCCTTTTCTTGATGGTCTCCCTCTTCAGGCGCTCCCACTTGGACCCCCACAGGAAGTAAAACACCGCCCTCTCCAGTTTCCCCAGGAACCACCGAGGGGGGCTAAAAACAGAACAGACAAGTAAAATCAGAGGTAAAATCACAGATTTAAAAATTAAAACCTTGCCTTCCATCGTCATCTGTCTTAGTCCCCAAAACCCCAGTCTTTTCCTAACTTTCCCTAACAAGTCAGTCCAGTTTTCCCGTCCACCCCCGTCTTTATCAAATTTAACGCCTAAAATCTTAAAATCGTTGTCTTTAAAAACCAAATCAAGTCCTCCTGTGTCCACGTCTCCCCACGGCCCGAAGAGCTGGGCCTCGGACTTGTTTCTATTGAGTTTGGCGCCCGAGGCCCGACCGTACCAGTCAGTCAAGTCCAGTGCTCTTCGTATTGATAAAACGTCTGTGGCTAAAAGAGTTACGTCGTCCATATATAAAACACAGGTCGCCGTCAGTCCCCCCGTCCCAGGAACGTCCAGTCCTTTGATCCATTTGTCCCTTCTCAAGATCTGTGCCAGTGGCTCGATGCAAGCCACATACAGAAGAGGAGATAAAGGACATCCCTGACGGACACCACTGTGTATGTTCACAGCTTTGGAAAGATGCCCATTTATTAGAATTTTGCTGACTATTCCCTTGTACAGCAGTCCCACCCAGGCTATAAACCTCTTTGGAAACCCCATTTTCTCCAGAACCTGGAAGAGGTACTGGTGCGAGACTCGATCAAATGCTTTTTCAAAATCTAAATTTAGGACTACTAGCCGAATATTTCTGTCTCTCGCGTAACAGATGGCGTCTCTAATCAGCACTAGGTTGTCTGTTATCTTTCTTCCGGGCACAGCACAAGCTTGATCCGGGTGGATCACGTCCTCTAAAACAGTCGACATGCGTGTTGCTAAAATCTTACTAAAAAGTTTACAATCAAAATTTAAAAGCGTGATTGGTCGCCAGTTTTTCAAGTCAGTCTTGTCTCCTTTCTTATGTAATAATGAAACTATCCCTACTCTAAAGCTGTCAGGAAGTCTGTCAAGAGTCTCAAATTCTTTAAAAACGGTCAACAGTTCGTGTGCTAAAATGTCCCAGAAAGTCAGATAAAATTCAAAGGGAAGTCCGTCAATGCCAGGGGACTTCCCTTTTTTAAAATGTTTTAAAGCTTTCTGAATTTCTAAAACTGTAAAATCCTGGGATAAAAGCACATCTGGGCTCTTTACCTTTTTATTTAAAAAGGTTAAAACTTCCTCTAAAACCCCATTATGAGCCTCTTTTGCACCTATATAAATTATTATAAAAGTTTTCAGTTTCATTTAAAATCTCTTTTGTGCCGCTTGCTTCCCTCCCGGTAAAAGTCTTCAAAGCAGAGATTGACCCACCCCGTGTAATAATTTTTTTAAAAAAGTATCTTGTGCATTTCTCCCCTTCTTCTATTTCTCTTTCTTTACATCTTAAAATAACACCCCTACTCTGAACTTCGAATAAAACTGACATTTCTTTCTTGACTTCTTTTATCTCTTCTGTAAAATCCAATCCACTGTTTAAAAGGTTAAAATATCTCTGCAGTCTTTTTTGCAGCCCCATCATGTGTCTTCTTTCCCTGTTCTTTTTCCTTTTCCCTATATTTCTAAAAAACTGTCTTGTCCGGTCCTTAACCACTTCCCACCACTGTGCACGTGTATCATAAAAGTCTTGGAGGGTCTGCCATTGGCTGAACTGCTCCCTATACTCTCTAACCACTTCTTCATCCTCTAATAGGGAGCAGTTCAGCTTCCACAGCCCTCCTCCTACCGTCACACCCATGGAAAGTGAAAGGGTGCAAGACAGTATCATGTGATCAGAAAAAAAGGGAGGGGTCAATGTTGCATCGGTTGGCGGGCAGTCCCTTGTAAAAACATAGTCAATTCGAGAGGCTCTGGTGCCATCACCACTGAACCAGGTGAAGCCCTCCTCTCTTTGATGCAATTGTTTAAAACAGTCAACTAACTTAAAATCCTTGACTAAATTTTGCAATAAAACCGATGTCTTATCGACCTTAAAATCTTCTCCTACTCTCTTCCTATCTGTTTTGGATAAAACACAGTTAAAATCCCCTGCTACTATTAGGGGAGCCCTGCCTAACATGTGGGGCTGCAGGTCTTCTAAAAGCTCATATCTGTCATTTTTTTCTGTAAAACCATACACATTAAGAACCTTAAAATCCCTCCCTAAAAAAGTCAGGTTTGCTAAAAGAGCCCGCCCTTCCCTCACCACAGTGCTATCCTTCACCGTGATGTTTGAATTGTTGATTAAAATAGCGACACCGTCATTCTTGTTGAAGTTGGAGCCACTCCATATTGAGGGCCCCATGGTCCACATCTCCTCCAACTTTCTGTAACTATTTAAAAAGGGCAGAGCACACTCTTGCAGTAAAAACAAATCTGACTTAAAACACTTTAAAAAGGATAAAATGCTCTGTGCTCGTAAGGTGGACCTCACACTTCTTACATTAATGGTAGAGATAGTGAGGGCCATGAGCAGTATGGTTAAAACAGTATGAGACATTTAAACAGAAGACATAAAGACTACAAAAATATACTTAAAATCATGTTTTATCTTGTTTCACCTGCCCTTCCTTTCTCACAGATGAACTGGGTCCTGGAGAGCAGGTGCTCGACGCCTCGGGTGCTACAGAGAAATCCTCTTGTAACTCCCTAGGCGACGATGTTCTTAGCTTGATGTGCAAAAAAGATACCTCATTTGGGGACTCTAGGGGCCACATGCGTTCTTGATCTTCCAAATCGGAACTATCAAGCCGCTGTGCTGCCCTAGCTTTTTTCTCCTCGGTTTCCACCAGAGGAGATCCCGCAGGTCTTTTTTGCACTTGAGCATTTGGGAGTGAACACTCAAATTCACTCCCACTGGATTCCTGTACCAACTCTGACACCGTTTGTAGGGAGGAGCTTGTTTCTCCCTCGGTCACTTCTCCTTCCGTGCCTTTTTCCATTTCAATATCTGACTCCGCCCCTATGGCCGCCCCACTTCCTCCTTCCTGCCCAATCCCTGAGGCTGGCTGGGAATTTGAAATTCCCGCCAAAACCTCAGGGACCGCCTCCTCTTTCCTTTCTTCGTTTGTTTGGTGCCAATGTGGGGCGGCCATTTTGAGCTTGTTGGCAAAACTTTTAGGGCAATCTCTGTAGAGGTGGTTTGAATCTCCACAAAGATTGCACCGCCTGCCATTGGTACACTGTTCAAACCCGTGACCAATTTCTTTGCACTTCCCACAAACTAATTCTTGGCATACATCGGCTAAGTGACCAAATTTCCCACATTTCCGACATAACTTAGGCATACCCTGGTAATGAATGTAGCCTCTGTTCTCTCCAAGCACAATCATGGAGGGCAGATGTTTCAGGCCCTGGTAGCCCCCAGCGTCCTCCCATTGTTTAATGGGGATTCGCCAGGAGCATGTCCAGATACCATCTTCATCTAGCACCTTGACTGGCTGGCCTCGAACAGTGCAAAATCTACCCAGCCACACACATATATCTTCACCAGTCACAGTTTCATTGAACATTCTGACAATCACAGTTTTAAGTGTGTTGTCAGAAAGTTTCTCCACCATAAACATAGAGAACTGGGATTTAACAGATTCAAACCTTTGCCAAAACTCACTTAGCAGGGAAGCAGTCTTAAAACTCAAATCAAAACCTTTGTTCAGAGGCAGAGTCATCAAACAATTCAGGTCTTCAGGCTTAAAATGTAAGGTCTTTTGAACAAGCTTTCTGGAAAAGTCCATGCGGGACATACCCAGAAGCTTTCCATCGACCTCCTTGAATATAAAACGCACGCTGTGGTGCCTCCGCATGCCGGCACGAGCAGCCGACATGGTGGAGGCACCACCAGCACGCAGCGGCTAAAACAAACAATAAATTAACTAAATAAATTAGATAAAATCTTCTTACCTTAAAAACAAGTAGATTCTCCGCAAAGCGAGTCGTCTCCAATTAAAAGCCGCTTGTCAATTTACCTCTTGGAGGATAGAGGACTCGTGCCACAAGCCACACACGAGCCTAAAGGTCCACCTAGAGGCGATCGCTGTCTCAACCGTCCGACCAGACCACGTGATCTTAGCCAAAAGGCCGAGAAGCGATGCTGCTAAGACGCAGCAGGGAGGAAGCCGGACACGGCGATGCCCATCTCGGCTTTGGTAAGTTTTGGGAGACCTAAAAACGCTGGGGGATGGTACCCTGATAGCACACATACATCTAGGAGACGTCTATTTGACATATGAATTTACATCTGCAAGATGTAGTTTTAAGGCTGTTTGCTCATCTGCAATACGTCTATTGGACGTCTCCTTTTAGCAGTGTTTGGAAGGTTACTTTGGAAATGTAATAGGTTACAGATTACAAGTTACCCTGTTTAAAATGTTATAGTAGTATAACTTTTTCAATTACTTTATTAAAGTAATGTAACTAATTACTTTTGAGTACTTTTAGATTACTTTTCTAAATTTGTGAAAATTAAATAATAATAAATAAAAACATATACATCAACTCAAATACAGTTATCTAATAAGCATGTGTCATTCCTGTATAATAAACTCCTGAAACATTGGTGTTTTTTTAAACTGCTGTCTCTTTGTATATGATATGATAGGTAAAATGCATGACGTGACACAGAGCAGTTCTAGAAATGATGTTTATGTGCTCATGTACTCCTATATTGAGGCGGCAGAGGCTGACAACACTGCAAGCTTCAGTAGGCCTATTTGTATTAAATGAAACTGCATGTTTTTGCCATTAATTTACAGGAAGGGCGGACTGGGAAAAACAAAAAATTCTGTTAAAATTCTGGAAATTATTAGGGCGTATGTCTCAGAACAGTCAGTGCAATTTGGGAAAGAAATCAGTGAAATCTGTATGTGGATGTGTGTAAATATTCAAATGTAATTGCCTTTGTAATCGTTAAAAATTTCATAAGTAACTTTAATTTAATTACTAATTTTTTCTTCGTAACTGTAACTAATTACAGTTACATTCATTTTGTAATTAAATTACGTAATGCTGTTACATGTAACTAGTTACTCCCCAACACTGCCTTTTAGATGTCAGATAGATGTCAATTAGATGTCTTTTAGATGTTTATGATTTAGAAGGTATATAAAACTGACATCTGAAAGGCGTATGTCAGACGTTTGTAGATGGCAGATGCTTTCCAGATCAACAGTTCTTTAACAGACATCTTGCAGACGTAAGTGTGCTATCTGGGTAGTACCCTCCCCTGTCTACAACGTCACCGGGCCTCGTCCCGATCGGCCTGACGGAAAGTACGGCATGGCTCGTAACTCCCAAACGGTTGGTCGCAGAGCCACGTGCCTTATGACACCGGAATCCTTGGCTCGAGCCGAACGAGACGCAGGTCTCAGATTGGCCCGTCGCTCTGACGAAATTTTCGGGTATTTTGGATTTTGTCGAAAACCTTCTTTTGCAACCTGGCGCCAGGTATTTGGCCCAGTCCCACCCAAATCAGCACAGAAAGCTTCTCTGGAGTCTGAGTGTCAATAATCATCCAAAAATAGAGGAAATTTCCATTCACCTTGGCGAGGGGACCTCAAAACGTGCTAAGGTGGCGTGTCCGAGGTGGCTCGAATGGCTATAACTCCAGGAAGGAGTGAGATCCCTTCACCCAAATCGGCACACCTGTGCAGGGGCTCAGTCCGAGGCCAGGCGAAAAGGGACGCGGCGACAGGCCACTAGGTGGCGCCGTAAGCTGAAAAATAGGGAAAATGTAATGTAAATGGACAATCAAACAAAGATGAAAACACCTGCAACACTGCGGGATGGTAGTACCCTCCCCTGTCTGCAACGTCACCGGGCCTTGTCCCGATCGGCCTGACGGTGGAACTGCAGCGACGGAAAGTACGGCATCGCTCGTAACTCCCAAACGGTTGGTCGCAGAGCCACGTGCCTTATGTCACCGGAATCCTTGGCTCGAGCCGAACGAGACGCAGGTCTCAGATTGGCCCGTCGCTCTGACGAAATTTTCGGGTATTTTGGATTTTGTCGAAAACCTTCTTTTGCAACCTGGCGCCAGGTATTTGGCCCAGTCCCACCCAAATCAGCACAGAAAGCTTCTCTGGAGTCTGAGTGTCAATAATCATCCAAAAATAGAGGAAATTTCCATTCACCTTGGCGAGGGGACCTCAAAGCGTGCTAAGGTGGCGTGTCCGAGGTGGCTCGAATGGCTATAACTCCAGGAAGGAGTGAGATCCCTTCACCCAAATCGGCACACCTGTGCAGGGGCTCAGTCCGAGGCCAGGTGAAAAAGGGCGCGGCGACAGGCCACTAGGTGTCGCTGTAAGCGACAACAAAATTAATACGAATCGAAAAAAAGGACAACCAAACAACATGGAGACAGTTACAGCTAGGCTGCAGTCAGTCCAATCTACTTTCAAAGTAAGGTCTGCGCTATGTTCGAACTAAACTACCCACCAGGGTCCGATTTTTCAAGAGCGCAAGTGACTTTGTTTCACAGGCGCACAACACAAATCTCGCATGTGACAGAACTCCCCATTCTGAAAGGAAAATAAATAAAAAACTGTAAAAACCTCTTCTGCTTTGTTTCACCAACAATTTCAGGGGAGAGCGCGAACGCAGTCCCCCACTACCATAAATTATGCAGTCGAGATTCCCGCATTTGGGGAATTCGCAGGGGTCAGCATGGCCGGAGTGCAATGGACAAGCCTCGCCCTGGGTGAACCGCCTTCTTGATCATGGTGTCTCCCCTGCCAGGTAAGTATGAAGGCCCAGGCGGTCAGCCAGAGGTGTGATTTGCATCTCTACCATCCTCACCAACGGTTAGCCCTCCGCCCCCCCTCCAGGAAAGGAAGGACGGGTGCCTTCCGTTACTGGCCTGGAAACTGCCAAGCTCATGGGCCGGTGCTTCCCAACGCCAGTTTTAGATGACTCTCTTTAAACAAACACACCTGATTCGATGCGTCACCTCGTCTGTGAAAGACTTCAAGACCTCAGGTGGGTGCATCGTTAGTGGAAGAGTCCAAGACCCCAGGTGGACACATCAGGAAAAAAGTTTGCAATAAACCACAGCATCTGCAACGGCAGCTCTCATTCCTTGTTCTGCTATTCGACACAATAAATGGCAATCCCCAAAAAGGGAAAGCACACCGTTCCTGGAGACACTGCAATACCAGGCCGATGCATGGAGTGGACGGAGCAAGCCCCGGCTCCAGCTCCGTGATCTAAAAATCCATTTAATATGTAGTCCCCGGATGGGGGACGTATCAGATATTAAACTGATAAGAACAGATTTTTTTCTTTCGAAAAAGTTTTATTGTCACCATTTACATTTTTTCCATTTGCATTTTTTCTTTTTCACACACCATTTTCTTTTTAATCACACATTAAAACAAGCAATATAATATATAATAAATACACATGGTAAAATGAAAGAAACAATCATTGTTAAAAAGCATTTGATTAAAACCACAGTGTTTTGCTTGTTTTTAAAAGTCCATTATTGAGGTGTGTTTAAAAGGTGCGGTCAGTTCCAAAAGTAAAATACAAATTTTTTTAAAAAAAGCAAACAAGCCTCGTATATATATATGTTAATAAAACCTCTTTCATGATAAAACAATGAAAAACACCAATTAAAAATCATCTATTGTGCAAGACCGGGGGTGAGTCCTTATCAAGTGGGTCATCACCCCACTCTCCAGAACAGGGACATGAGATGCTACTTTATGGACTCAGCGGAGATCCCCTCTCCTCCGGCCCGCTGGCCCGCTGTTCCCGTAGCCAGAGTGGTGAGGGTGCATCTACGGGCGGCCAGGGTCGGTGCCTGCCGGGACCCTCTCCGTGCGACCCCGGCCCCCCCGTCCGAATATCGTCGTCCGGTACCCCTGCAGCATTGATGTTACCTTTAGCTCGCATGCATGGAGGGTTACCGTAACGCGCTTCCCCACCAGCAGGTTTCTGGTGGCCCAGATGGCATCCTTGATGACGTTGAGGGTGAGCCAGAGCGAGGTAAATTTCTGTGCCGTCAAGTCCTTCAAGCCCCGGTCCACCCCAAGGATGGCGAGCTGGTACCCGAACTGGGCCCCACCCGCTGGTAGGCACGGGAAATACAGGGGGCCGGTCTTGGCCCACAGGTCCCGCGCAGTGCTGCACTCCCAGAGCAGGTGGTGGACGGTCTCCGGGGAATTGCAGCCGGACCGCGGGCAGATGGGGTTCTTGGCCATGCCTCTGGAGTGCATAACCGCCCTGACCGGGAGGATCTCATGAGCCACCATCCACGATAAGTCCTTGTGCCTGTTCTGGAGAGCGGGGTGAGCCGCGTTCCGCCAAACCTGTTTGGCCTCACTTGGTGTGAGGCCCGGAACTGGACTCACCGGTTCCCGGTCCTGCACAACAGAGATGAGAGACTTGTGTTGAGTTAAAATGGTGACATCTTCACTCTCTAAAAGGTATTTCTTTAAAAACTTTTTTATAAAACTGTACTCTTTGGGCAAGTTAAAAGACACTGGTGTTTTCAAGTCCACTGGTAAAATTTTCAGTGTTCGTAGGTAAGACCCCATCCAAAATCGCGCCATTGCAGCCGTCTTGTTTTCTTTGGATGGGGTCGTGGCATAACTAATGTGCAGGGCGGTGAAGCGGCTGCCTAAAAACAGGTGGGGGTCTGGGAGGCCTTTTCCACCGTTCTCCGGCCTTTTCTTGATGGTCTCCCTCTTCAGGCGCTCCCACTTGGACCCCCACAGGAAGTAAAACACCGCCCTCTCCAGTTTCCCCAGGAACCACCGAGGGGGGCTAAAAACAGAACAGACAAGTAAAATCAGAGGTAAAATCACAGATTTAAAAATTAAAACCTTGCCTTCCATCGTCATCTGTCTTAGTCCCCAAAACCCCAGTCTTTTCCTAACTTTCCCTAACAAGTCAGTCCAGTTTTCCCGTCCACCCCCGTCTTTGTCAAATTTAACGCCTAAAATCTTAAAATCGTTGTCTTTAAAAACCAAATCAAGTCCTCCTGTGTCCACGTCTCCCCACGGCCCGAAGAGCTGGGCCTCGGACTTGTTTCTATTGAGTTTGGCGCCCGAGGCGCCAAACTCAATATAGTAGTATAACTGATAAGAACAGATACTACACTTGATCTTAGCCAAAAGGCCGAGAAGCGATGCTGCTAAGACGCAGCAGGGAGGAAGCCGGACACGGCGATGCCCATCTCGGCTTTGGTAAGTTTTGGGAGACCTAAAAACGCTGGGGGATGGTACCCTGATAGCACACATACATCTAGGAGACGTCTATTTGACATATGAATTTACATCTGCAAGATGTAGTTTTAAGGCTGTTTGCTCATCTGCAATACGTCTATTGGACGTCTCCTTTTAGCAGTGTTTGGAAGGTTACTTTGGAAATGTAATAGGTTACAGATTACAAGTTACCCTGTTTAAAATGTTATAGTAGTATAACTTTTTCAATTACTTTATTAAAGTAATGTAACTAATTACTTTTGAGTACTTTTAGATTACTTTTCTAAATTTGTGAAAATTAAATAATAATAAATAAAAACATATACATCAACTCAAATACAGTTATCTAATAAGCATGTGTCATTCCTGTATAATAAACTCCTGAAACATTGGTGTTTTTTTAAACTGCTGTCTCTTTGTATATGATATGATAGGTAAAATGCATGACGTGACACAGAGCAGTTCTAGAAATGATGTTTATGTGCTCATGTACTCCTATATTGAGGCGGCAGAGGCTGACAACACTGCAAGCTTCAGTAGGCCTATTTGTATTAAATGAAACTGCATGTTTTTGCCATTAATTTACAGGAAGGGCGGACTGGGAAAAACAAAAAATTCTGTTAAAATTCTGGAAATTATTAGGGCGTATGTCTCAGAACAGTCAGTGCAATTTGGGAAAGAAATCAGTGAAATCTGTATGTGGATGTGTGTAAATATTCAAATGTAATTGCCTTTGTAATCGTTAAAAATTTCATAAGTAACTTTAATTTAATTACTAATTTTTTCTTCGTAACTGTAACTAATTACAGTTACATTCATTTTGTAATTAAATTACGTAATGCTGTTACATGTAACTAGTTACTCCCCAACACTGCCTTTTAGATGTCAGATAGATGTCAATTAGATGTCTTTTAGATGTTTATGATTTAGAAGGTATATAAAACTGACATCTGAAAGGCGTATGTCAGACGTTTGTAGATGGCAGATGCTTTCCAGATCAACAGTTCTTTAACAGACATCTTGCAGACGTAAGTGTGCTATCTGGGTAGTACCCTCCCCTGTCTACAACGTCACCGGGCCTCGTCCCGATCGGCCTGACGGAAAGTACGGCATGGCTCGTAACTCCCAAACGGTTGGTCGCAGAGCCACGTGCCTTATGACACCGGAATCCTTGGCTCGAGCCGAACGAGACGCAGGTCTCAGATTGGCCCGTCGCTCTGACGAAATTTTCGGGTATTTTGGATTTTGTCGAAAACCTTCTTTTGCAACCTGGCGCCAGGTATTTGGCCCAGTCCCACCCAAATCAGCACAGAAAGCTTCTCTGGAGTCTGAGTGTCAATAATCATCCAAAAATAGAGGAAATTTCCATTCACCTTGGCGAGGGGACCTCAAAACGTGCTAAGGTGGCGTGTCCGAGGTGGCTCGAATGGCTATAACTCCAGGAAGGAGTGAGATCCCTTCACCCAAATCGGCACACCTGTGCAGGGGCTCAGTCCGAGGCCAGGCGAAAAGGGACGCGGCGACAGGCCACTAGGTGGCGCCGTAAGCTGAAAAATAGGGAAAATGTAATGTAAATGGACAATCAAACAAAGATGAAAACACCTGCAACACTGCGGGATGGTAGTACCCTCCCCTGTCTGCAACGTCACCGGGCCTTGTCCCGATCGGCCTGACGGTGGAACTGCAGCGACGGAAAGTACGGCATCGCTCGTAACTCCCAAACGGTTGGTCGCAGAGCCACGTGCCTTATGTCACCGGAATCCTTGGCTCGAGCCGAACGAGACGCAGGTCTCAGATTGGCCCGTCGCTCTGACGAAATTTTCGGGTATTTTGGATTTTGTCGAAAACCTTCTTTTGCAACCTGGCGCCAGGTATTTGGCCCAGTCCCACCCAAATCAGCACAGAAAGCTTCTCTGGAGTCTGAGTGTCAATAATCATCCAAAAATAGAGGAAATTTCCATTCACCTTGGCGAGGGGACCTCAAAGCGTGCTAAGGTGGCGTGTCCGAGGTGGCTCGAATGGCTATAACTCCAGGAAGGAGTGAGATCCCTTCACCCAAATCGGCACACCTGTGCAGGGGCTCAGTCCGAGGCCAGGTGAAAAAGGGCGCGGCGACAGGCCACTAGGTGTCGCTGTAAGCGACAACAAAATTAATACGAATCGAAAAAAAGGACAACCAAACAACATGGAGACAGTTACAGCTAGGCTGCAGTCAGTCCAATCTACTTTCAAAGTAAGGTCTGCGCTATGTTCGAACTAAACTACCCACCAGGGTCCGATTTTTCAAGAGCGCAAGTGACTTTGTTTCACAGGCGCACAACACAAATCTCGCATGTGACAGAACTCCCCATTCTGAAAGGAAAATAAATAAAAAACTGTAAAAACCTCTTCTGCTTTGTTTCACCAACAATTTCAGGGGAGAGCGCGAACGCAGTCCCCCACTACCATAAATTATGCAGTCGAGATTCCCGCATTTGGGGAATTCGCAGGGGTCAGCATGGCCGGAGTGCAATGGACAAGCCTCGCCCTGGGTGAACCGCCTTCTTGATCATGGTGTCTCCCCTGCCAGGTAAGTATGAAGGCCCAGGCGGTCAGCCAGAGGTGTGATTTGCATCTCTACCATCCTCACCAACGGTTAGCCCTCCGCCCCCCCTCCAGGAAAGGAAGGACGGGTGCCTTCCGTTACTGGCCTGGAAACTGCCAAGCTCATGGGCCGGTGCTTCCCAACGCCAGTTTTAGATGACTCTCTTTAAACAAACACACCTGATTCGATGCGTCACCTCGTCTGTGAAAGACTTCAAGACCTCAGGTGGGTGCATCGTTAGTGGAAGAGTCCAAGACCCCAGGTGGACACATCAGGAAAAAAGTTTGCAATAAACCACAGCATCTGCAACGGCAGCTCTCATTCCTTGTTCTGCTATTCGACACAATAAATGGCAATCCCCAAAAAGGGAAAGCACACCGTTCCTGGAGACACTGCAATACCAGGCCGATGCATGGAGTGGACGGAGCAAGCCCCGGCTCCAGCTCCGTGATCTAAAAATCCATTTAATATGTAGTCCCCGGATGGGGGACGTATCAGATATTAAACTGATAAGAACAGATTTTTTTCTTTCGAAAAAGTTTTATTGTCACCATTTACATTTTTTCCATTTGCATTTTTTCTTTTTCACACACCATTTTCTTTTTAATCACACATTAAAACAAGCAATATAATATATAATAAATACACATGGTAAAATGAAAGAAACAATCATTGTTAAAAAGCATTTGATTAAAACCACAGTGTTTTGCTTGTTTTTAAAAGTCCATTATTGAGGTGTGTTTAAAAGGTGCGGTCAGTTCCAAAAGTAAAATACAAATTTTTTTAAAAAAAGCAAACAAGCCTCGTATATATATATGTTAATAAAACCTCTTTCATGATAAAACAATGAAAAACACCAATTAAAAATCATCTATTGTGCAAGACCGGGGGTGAGTCCTTATCAAGTGGGTCATCACCCCACTCTCCAGAACAGGGACATGAGATGCTACTTTATGGACTCAGCGGAGATCCCCTCTCCTCCGGCCCGCTGGCCCGCTGTTCCCGTAGCCAGAGTGGTGAGGGTGCATCTACGGGCGGCCAGGGTCGGTGCCTGCCGGGACCCTCTCCGTGCGACCCCGGCCCCCCCGTCCGAATATCGTCGTCCGGTACCCCTGCAGCATTGATGTTACCTTTAGCTCGCATGCATGGAGGGTTACCGTAACGCGCTTCCCCACCAGCAGGTTTCTGGTGGCCCAGATGGCATCCTTGATGACGTTGAGGGTGAGCCAGAGCGAGGTAAATTTCTGTGCCGTCAAGTCCTTCAAGCCCCGGTCCACCCCAAGGATGGCGAGCTGGTACCCGAACTGGGCCCCACCCGCTGGTAGGCACGGGAAATACAGGGGGCCGGTCTTGGCCCACAGGTCCCGCGCAGTGCTGCACTCCCAGAGCAGGTGGTGGACGGTCTCCGGGGAATTGCAGCCGGACCGCGGGCAGATGGGGTTCTTGGCCATGCCTCTGGAGTGCATAACCGCCCTGACCGGGAGGATCTCATGAGCCACCATCCACGATAAGTCCTTGTGCCTGTTCTGGAGAGCGGGGTGAGCCGCGTTCCGCCAAACCTGTTTGGCCTCACTTGGTGTGAGGCCCGGAACTGGACTCACCGGTTCCCGGTCCTGCACAACAGAGATGAGAGACTTGTGTTGAGTTAAAATGGTGACATCTTCACTCTCTAAAAGGTATTTCTTTAAAAACTTTTTTATAAAACTGTACTCTTTGGGCAAGTTAAAAGACACTGGTGTTTTCAAGTCCACTGGTAAAATTTTCAGTGTTCGTAGGTAAGACCCCATCCAAAATCGCGCCATTGCAGCCGTCTTGTTTTCTTTGGATGGGGTCGTGGCATAACTAATGTGCAGGGCGGTGAAGCGGCTGCCTAAAAACAGGTGGGGGTCTGGGAGGCCTTTTCCACCGTTCTCCGGCCTTTTCTTGATGGTCTCCCTCTTCAGGCGCTCCCACTTGGACCCCCACAGGAAGTAAAACACCGCCCTCTCCAGTTTCCCCAGGAACCACCGAGGGGGGCTAAAAACAGAACAGACAAGTAAAATCAGAGGTAAAATCACAGATTTAAAAATTAAAACCTTGCCTTCCATCGTCATCTGTCTTAGTCCCCAAAACCCCAGTCTTTTCCTAACTTTCCCTAACAAGTCAGTCCAGTTTTCCCGTCCACCCCCGTCTTTGTCAAATTTAACGCCTAAAATCTTAAAATCGTTGTCTTTAAAAACCAAATCAAGTCCTCCTGTGTCCACGTCTCCCCACGGCCCGAAGAGCTGGGCCTCGGACTTGTTTCTATTGAGTTTGGCGCCCGAGGCGCCAAACTCAATATAGTAGTATAACTGATAAGAACAGATACTACACTTGATCTTAGCCAAAAGGCCGAGAAGCGATGCTGCTAAGACGCAGCAGGGAGGAAGCCGGACACGGCGATGCCCATCTCGGCTTTGGTAAGTTTTGGGAGACCTAAAAACGCTGGGGGATGGTACCCTGATAGCACACATACATCTAGGAGACGTCTATTTGACATATGAATTTACATCTGCAAGATGTAGTTTTAAGGCTGTTTGCTCATCTGCAATACGTCTATTGGACGTCTCCTTTTAGCAGTGTTTGGAAGGTTACTTTGGAAATGTAATAGGTTACAGATTACAAGTTACCCTGTTTAAAATGTTATAGTAGTATAACTTTTTCAATTACTTTATTAAAGTAATGTAACTAATTACTTTTGAGTACTTTTAGATTACTTTTCTAAATTTGTGAAAATTAAATAATAATAAATAAAAACATATACATCAACTCAAATACAGTTATCTAATAAGCATGTGTCATTCCTGTATAATAAACTCCTGAAACATTGGTGTTTTTTTAAACTGCTGTCTCTTTGTATATGATATGATAGGTAAAATGCATGACGTGACACAGAGCAGTTCTAGAAATGATGTTTATGTGCTCATGTACTCCTATATTGAGGCGGCAGAGGCTGACAACACTGCAAGCTTCAGTAGGCCTATTTGTATTAAATGAAACTGCATGTTTTTGCCATTAATTTACAGGAAGGGCGGACTGGGAAAAACAAAAAATTCTGTTAAAATTCTGGAAATTATTAGGGCGTATGTCTCAGAACAGTCAGTGCAATTTGGGAAAGAAATCAGTGAAATCTGTATGTGGATGTGTGTAAATATTCAAATGTAATTGCCTTTGTAATCGTTAAAAATTTCATAAGTAACTTTAATTTAATTACTAATTTTTTCTTCGTAACTGTAACTAATTACAGTTACATTCATTTTGTAATTAAATTACGTAATGCTGTTACATGTAACTAGTTACTCCCCAACACTGCCTTTTAGATGTCAGATAGATGTCAATTAGATGTCTTTTAGATGTTTATGATTTAGAAGGTATATAAAACTGACATCTGAAAGGCGTATGTCAGACGTTTGTAGATGGCAGATGCTTTCCAGATCAACAGTTCTTTAACAGACATCTTGCAGACGTAAGTGTGCTATCTGGGTAGTACCCTCCCCTGTCTACAACGTCACCGGGCCTCGTCCCGATCGGCCTGACGGAAAGTACGGCATGGCTCGTAACTCCCAAACGGTTGGTCGCAGAGCCACGTGCCTTATGACACCGGAATCCTTGGCTCGAGCCGAACGAGACGCAGGTCTCAGATTGGCCCGTCGCTCTGACGAAATTTTCGGGTATTTTGGATTTTGTCGAAAACCTTCTTTTGCAACCTGGCGCCAGGTATTTGGCCCAGTCCCACCCAAATCAGCACAGAAAGCTTCTCTGGAGTCTGAGTGTCAATAATCATCCAAAAATAGAGGAAATTTCCATTCACCTTGGCGAGGGGACCTCAAAACGTGCTAAGGTGGCGTGTCCGAGGTGGCTCGAATGGCTATAACTCCAGGAAGGAGTGAGATCCCTTCACCCAAATCGGCACACCTGTGCAGGGGCTCAGTCCGAGGCCAGGCGAAAAGGGACGCGGCGACAGGCCACTAGGTGGCGCCGTAAGCTGAAAAATAGGGAAAATGTAATGTAAATGGACAATCAAACAAAGATGAAAACACCTGCAACACTGCGGGATGGTAGTACCCTCCCCTGTCTGCAACGTCACCGGGCCTTGTCCCGATCGGCCTGACGGTGGAACTGCAGCGACGGAAAGTACGGCATCGCTCGTAACTCCCAAACGGTTGGTCGCAGAGCCACGTGCCTTATGTCACCGGAATCCTTGGCTCGAGCCGAACGAGACGCAGGTCTCAGATTGGCCCGTCGCTCTGACGAAATTTTCGGGTATTTTGGATTTTGTCGAAAACCTTCTTTTGCAACCTGGCGCCAGGTATTTGGCCCAGTCCCACCCAAATCAGCACAGAAAGCTTCTCTGGAGTCTGAGTGTCAATAATCATCCAAAAATAGAGGAAATTTCCATTCACCTTGGCGAGGGGACCTCAAAGCGTGCTAAGGTGGCGTGTCCGAGGTGGCTCGAATGGCTATAACTCCAGGAAGGAGTGAGATCCCTTCACCCAAATCGGCACACCTGTGCAGGGGCTCAGTCCGAGGCCAGGTGAAAAAGGGCGCGGCGACAGGCCACTAGGTGTCGCTGTAAGCGACAACAAAATTAATACGAATCGAAAAAAAGGACAACCAAACAACATGGAGACAGTTACAGCTAGGCTGCAGTCAGTCCAATCTACTTTCAAAGTAAGGTCTGCGCTATGTTCGAACTAAACTACCCACCAGGGTCCGATTTTTCAAGAGCGCAAGTGACTTTGTTTCACAGGCGCACAACACAAATCTCGCATGTGACAGAACTCCCCATTCTGAAAGGAAAATAAATAAAAAACTGTAAAAACCTCTTCTGCTTTGTTTCACCAACAATTTCAGGGGAGAGCGCGAACGCAGTCCCCCACTACCATAAATTATGCAGTCGAGATTCCCGCATTTGGGGAATTCGCAGGGGTCAGCATGGCCGGAGTGCAATGGACAAGCCTCGCCCTGGGTGAACCGCCTTCTTGATCATGGTGTCTCCCCTGCCAGGTAAGTATGAAGGCCCAGGCGGTCAGCCAGAGGTGTGATTTGCATCTCTACCATCCTCACCAACGGTTAGCCCTCCGCCCCCCCTCCAGGAAAGGAAGGACGGGTGCCTTCCGTTACTGGCCTGGAAACTGCCAAGCTCATGGGCCGGTGCTTCCCAACGCCAGTTTTAGATGACTCTCTTTAAACAAACACACCTGATTCGATGCGTCACCTCGTCTGTGAAAGACTTCAAGACCTCAGGTGGGTGCATCGTTAGTGGAAGAGTCCAAGACCCCAGGTGGACACATCAGGAAAAAAGTTTGCAATAAACCACAGCATCTGCAACGGCAGCTCTCATTCCTTGTTCTGCTATTCGACACAATAAATGGCAATCCCCAAAAAGGGAAAGCACACCGTTCCTGGAGACACTGCAATACCAGGCCGATGCATGGAGTGGACGGAGCAAGCCCCGGCTCCAGCTCCGTGATCTAAAAATCCATTTAATATGTAGTCCCCGGATGGGGGACGTATCAGATATTAAACTGATAAGAACAGATTTTTTTCTTTCGAAAAAGTTTTATTGTCACCATTTACATTTTTTCCATTTGCATTTTTTCTTTTTCACACACCATTTTCTTTTTAATCACACATTAAAACAAGCAATATAATATATAATAAATACACATGGTAAAATGAAAGAAACAATCATTGTTAAAAAGCATTTGATTAAAACCACAGTGTTTTGCTTGTTTTTAAAAGTCCATTATTGAGGTGTGTTTAAAAGGTGCGGTCAGTTCCAAAAGTAAAATACAATTTTTTTTAAAAAAAGCAAACAAGCCTCGTATATATATATGTTAATAAAACCTCTTTCATGATAAAACAATGAAAAACACCAATTAAAAATCATCTATTGTGCAAGACCGGGGGTGAGTCCTTATCAAGTGGGTCATCACCCCACTCTCCAGAACAGGGACATGAGATGCTACTTTATGGACTCAGCGGAGATCCCCTCTCCTCCGGCCCGCTGGCCCGCTGTTCCCGTAGCCAGAGTGGTGAGGGTGCATCTACGGGCGGCCAGGGTCGGTGCCTGCCGGGACCCTCTCCGTGCGACCCCGGCCCCCCCGTCCGAATATCGTCGTCCGGTACCCCTGCAGCATTGATGTTACCTTTAGCTCGCATGCATGGAGGGTTACCGTAACGCGCTTCCCCACCAGCAGGTTTCTGGTGGCCCAGATGGCATCCTTGATGACGTTGAGGGTGAGCCAGAGCGAGGTAAATTTCTGTGCCGTCAAGTCCTTCAAGCCCCGGTCCACCCCAAGGATGGCGAGCTGGTACCCGAACTGGGCCCCACCCGCTGGTAGGCACGGGAAATACAGGGGGCCGGTCTTGGCCCACAGGTCCCGCGCAGTGCTGCACTCCCAGAGCAGGTGGTGGACGGTCTCCGGGGAATTGCAGCCGGACCGCGGGCAGATGGGGTTCTTGGCCATGCCTCTGGAGTGCATAACCGCCCTGACCGGGAGGATCTCATGAGCCACCATCCACGATAAGTCCTTGTGCCTGTTCTGGAGAGCGGGGTGAGCCGCGTTCCGCCAAACCTGTTTGGCCTCACTTGGTGTGAGGCCCGGAACTGGACTCACCGGTTCCCGGTCCTGCACAACAGAGATGAGAGACTTGTGTTGAGTTAAAATGGTGACATCTTCACTCTCTAAAAGGTATTTCTTTAAAAACTTTTTTATAAAACTGTACTCTTTGGGCAAGTTAAAAGACACTGGTGTTTTCAAGTCCACTGGTAAAATTTTCAGTGTTCGTAGGTAAGACCCCATCCAAAATCGCGCCATTGCAGCCGTCTTGTTTTCTTTGGATGGGGTCGTGGCATAACTAATGTGCAGGGCGGTGAAGCGGCTGCCTAAAAACAGGTGGGGGTCTGGGAGGCCTTTTCCACCGTTCTCCGGCCTTTTCTTGATGGTCTCCCTCTTCAGGCGCTCCCACTTGGACCCCCACAGGAAGTAAAACACCGCCCTCTCCAGTTTCCCCAGGAACCACCGAGGGGGGCTAAAAACAGAACAGACAAGTAAAATCAGAGGTAAAATCACAGATTTAAAAATTAAAACCTTGCCTTCCATCGTCATCTGTCTTAGTCCCCAAAACCCCAGTCTTTTCCTAACTTTCCCTAACAAGTCAGTCCAGTTTTCCCGTCCACCCCCGTCTTTGTCAAATTTAACGCCTAAAATCTTAAAATCGTTGTCTTTAAAAACCAAATCAAGTCCTCCTGTGTCCACGTCTCCCCACGGCCCGAAGAGCTGGGCCTCGGACTTGTTTCTATTGAGTTTGGCGCCCGAGGCGCCAAACTCAATATAGTAGTATAACTGATAAGAACAGATACTACACTTGATCTTAGCCAAAAGGCCGAGAAGCGATGCTGCTAAGACGCAGCAGGGAGGAAGCCGGACACGGCGATGCCCATCTCGGCTTTGGTAAGTTTTGGGAGACCTAAAAACGCTGGGGGATGGTACCCTGATAGCACACATACATCTAGGAGACGTCTATTTGACATATGAATTTACATCTGCAAGATGTAGTTTTAAGGCTGTTTGCTCATCTGCAATACGTCTATTGGACGTCTCCTTTTAGCAGTGTTTGGAAGGTTACTTTGGAAATGTAATAGGTTACAGATTACAAGTTACCCTGTTTAAAATGTTATAGTAGTATAACTTTTTCAATTACTTTATTAAAGTAATGTAACTAATTACTTTTGAGTACTTTTAGATTACTTTTCTAAATTTGTGAAAATTAAATAATAATAAATAAAAACATATACATCAACTCAAATACAGTTATCTAATAAGCATGTGTCATTCCTGTATAATAAACTCCTGAAACATTGGTGTTTTTTTAAACTGCTGTCTCTTTGTATATGATATGATAGGTAAAATGCATGACGTGACACAGAGCAGTTCTAGAAATGATGTTTATGTGCTCATGTACTCCTATATTGAGGCGGCAGAGGCTGACAACACTGCAAGCTTCAGTAGGCCTATTTGTATTAAATGAAACTGCATGTTTTTGCCATTAATTTACAGGAAGGGCGGACTGGGAAAAACAAAAAATTCTGTTAAAATTCTGGAAATTATTAGGGCGTATGTCTCAGAACAGTCAGTGCAATTTGGGAAAGAAATCAGTGAAATCTGTATGTGGATGTGTGTAAATATTCAAATGTAATTGCCTTTGTAATCGTTAAAAATTTCATAAGTAACTTTAATTTAATTACTAATTTTTTCTTCGTAACTGTAACTAATTACAGTTACATTCATTTTGTAATTAAATTACGTAATGCTGTTACATGTAACTAGTTACTCCCCAACACTGCCTTTTAGATGTCAGATAGATGTCAATTAGATGTCTTTTAGATGTTTATGATTTAGAAGGTATATAAAACTGACATCTGAAAGGCGTATGTCAGACGTTTGTAGATGGCAGATGCTTTCCAGATCAACAGTTCTTTAACAGACATCTTGCAGACGTAAGTGTGCTATCTGGGTAGTACCCTCCCCTGTCTACAACGTCACCGGGCCTCGTCCCGATCGGCCTGACGGAAAGTACGGCATGGCTCGTAACTCCCAAACGGTTGGTCGCAGAGCCACGTGCCTTATGACACCGGAATCCTTGGCTCGAGCCGAACGAGACGCAGGTCTCAGATTGGCCCGTCGCTCTGACGAAATTTTCGGGTATTTTGGATTTTGTCGAAAACCTTCTTTTGCAACCTGGCGCCAGGTATTTGGCCCAGTCCCACCCAAATCAGCACAGAAAGCTTCTCTGGAGTCTGAGTGTCAATAATCATCCAAAAATAGAGGAAATTTCCATTCACCTTGGCGAGGGGACCTCAAAACGTGCTAAGGTGGCGTGTCCGAGGTGGCTCGAATGGCTATAACTCCAGGAAGGAGTGAGATCCCTTCACCCAAATCGGCACACCTGTGCAGGGGCTCAGTCCGAGGCCAGGCGAAAAGGGACGCGGCGACAGGCCACTAGGTGGCGCCGTAAGCTGAAAAATAGGGAAAATGTAATGTAAATGGACAATCAAACAAAGATGAAAACACCTGCAACACTGCGGGATGGTAGTACCCTCCCCTGTCTGCAACGTCACCGGGCCTTGTCCCGATCGGCCTGACGGTGGAACTGCAGCGACGGAAAGTACGGCATCGCTCGTAACTCCCAAACGGTTGGTCGCAGAGCCACGTGCCTTATGTCACCGGAATCCTTGGCTCGAGCCGAACGAGACGCAGGTCTCAGATTGGCCCGTCGCTCTGACGAAATTTTCGGGTATTTTGGATTTTGTCGAAAACCTTCTTTTGCAACCTGGCGCCAGGTATTTGGCCCAGTCCCACCCAAATCAGCACAGAAAGCTTCTCTGGAGTCTGAGTGTCAATAATCATCCAAAAATAGAGGAAATTTCCATTCACCTTGGCGAGGGGACCTCAAAGCGTGCTAAGGTGGCGTGTCCGAGGTGGCTCGAATGGCTATAACTCCAGGAAGGAGTGAGATCCCTTCACCCAAATCGGCACACCTGTGCAGGGGCTCAGTCCGAGGCCAGGTGAAAAAGGGCGCGGCGACAGGCCACTAGGTGTCGCTGTAAGCGACAACAAAATTAATACGAATCGAAAAAAAGGACAACCAAACAACATGGAGACAGTTACAGCTAGGCTGCAGTCAGTCCAATCTACTTTCAAAGTAAGGTCTGCGCTATGTTCGAACTAAACTACCCACCAGGGTCCGATTTTTCAAGAGCGCAAGTGACTTTGTTTCACAGGCGCACAACACAAATCTCGCATGTGACAGAACTCCCCATTCTGAAAGGAAAATAAATAAAAAACTGTAAAAACCTCTTCTGCTTTGTTTCACCAACAATTTCAGGGGAGAGCGCGAACGCAGTCCCCCACTACCATAAATTATGCAGTCGAGATTCCCGCATTTGGGGAATTCGCAGGGGTCAGCATGGCCGGAGTGCAATGGACAAGCCTCGCCCTGGGTGAACCGCCTTCTTGATCATGGTGTCTCCCCTGCCAGGTAAGTATGAAGGCCCAGGCGGTCAGCCAGAGGTGTGATTTGCATCTCTACCATCCTCACCAACGGTTAGCCCTCCGCCCCCCCTCCAGGAAAGGAAGGACGGGTGCCTTCCGTTACTGGCCTGGAAACTGCCAAGCTCATGGGCCGGTGCTTCCCAACGCCAGTTTTAGATGACTCTCTTTAAACAAACACACCTGATTCGATGCGTCACCTCGTCTGTGAAAGACTTCAAGACCTCAGGTGGGTGCATCGTTAGTGGAAGAGTCCAAGACCCCAGGTGGACACATCAGGAAAAAAGTTTGCAATAAACCACAGCATCTGCAACGGCAGCTCTCATTCCTTGTTCTGCTATTCGACACAATAAATGGCAATCCCCAAAAAGGGAAAGCACACCGTTCCTGGAGACACTGCAATACCAGGCCGATGCATGGAGTGGACGGAGCAAGCCCCGGCTCCAGCTCCGTGATCTAAAAATCCATTTAATATGTAGTCCCCGGATGGGGGACGTATCAGATATTAAACTGATAAGAACAGATTTTTTTTTCGAAAAAGTTTTATTGTCACCATTTACATTTTTTCCATTTGCATTTTTTTTTTTCACACACCATTTTCTTTTTAATCACACATTAAAACAAGCAATATAATATATAATAATTACACATGGTAAAATGAAAGAAACAATCATTGTTAAAAAGCATTTGATTAAAACCACAGTGTTTTGCTTGTTTTTAAAAGTCCATTATTGAGGTGTGTTTAAAAGGTGCGGTCAGTTCCAAAAGTAAAATACAAATTTTAAAAAAAGCAAACAAGCCTCGTATATATATATATATATATATATATGTTAATAAAACCTATTTCATGATAAAACACAATAAAAAACACCAATTAAAAATCATCTGTTGTGCAAGACCGGGGGTGAGTCCTTATCAAGTGGGTCATCACCCCACTCTCCAGAACAGGGACATGAGATGCTACTTTATGGACTCAGCGGAGATCCCCTCTCCTCCGGCCCGCTGGCCCGCTGTTCCCGTAGCCAGAGTGGTGAGGGTGCATCTACGGGCGGCCAGGGTCGGTGCCTGCCGGGACCCTCTCCGTGCGACCCCGGCCCCCCCGTCCGAATATCGTCGTCCGGTACCCCTGCAGCATTGATGTTACCTTTAGCTCGCATGCATGGAGGGTTACCGTAACGCGCTTCCCCACCAGCAGGTTTCTGGTGGCCCAGATGGCATCCTTGATGACGTTGAGGGTGAGCCAGAGCGAGGTAAATTTCTGTGCCGTCAAGTCCTTCAAGCCCCGGCCCACCCCAAGGATGGCGAGCTGGTACCCGAACTGGGCCCCACCCGCTGGTAGGCACGGGAAATACAGGGGGCCGGTCTTGGCCCACAGGTCCCGCGCAGTGCTGCACTCCCAGAGCAGGTGGTGGACGGTCTCCGGGGAATTGCAGCCGGACCGCGGGCAGATGGGGTTTTTGGCCATGCCTCTGGAGTGCATAACCGCCCTGACCGGGAGGATCTCATGAGCCACCATCCACGATAAGTCCTTGTGCCTGTTCTGGAGAGCGGGGTGAGCCGCGTTCCGCCAAACTTGTTTGGCCTCACTTGGTGTGAGGCCCGGAACTGGACTCACCGGTTCCCGGTCCTGCACAACAGAGATGAGAGACTTGTGTTGAGTTAAAATGGTGACATCTTCACTCTCTAAAAGGTATTTCTTTAAAAACTTTTTTATAAAACTGTACTCTTTGGGCAAGTTAAAAGACACTGGGGTTTTCAAGTCCACTGGTAAAATTTTCAGTGTTCGTAGGTAAGACCCCATCCAAAATCGCGCCATTGCAGCCGTCTTGTTTTCTTTGGATGGGGTCGTGGCATAACTAATGTGCAGGGCGGTGAAGCGGCTGCCTAAAAACAGGTGGGGGTCTGGGAGGCCTTTTCCACCGTTCTCCGGCCTTTTCTTGATGGTCTCCCTCTTCAGGCGCTCCCACTTGGACCCCCACAGGAAGTAAAACACCGCCCTCTCCAGTTTCCCCAGGAACCACCGAGGGGGGCTAAAAACAGAACAGACAAGTAAAATCAGAGGTAAAATCACAGATTTAAAAATTAAAACCTTGCC
Source organism: Carassius auratus (assembly GCF_003368295.1). Classification (NCBI taxonomy): domain Eukaryota; kingdom Metazoa; phylum Chordata; class Actinopteri; order Cypriniformes; family Cyprinidae; genus Carassius; species Carassius auratus. The sequence goes on along the minus strand of NW_020526501.1, from coordinate 5,834 downwards.
TTCCATCGTCATCTGTCTTAGTCCCCAAAACCCCAGTCTTTTCCTAACTTTCCCTAACAAGTCAGTCCAGTTTTCCTGTCCACCCCCGTCTTTATCAAATTTAACGCCTAAAATCTTAAAATCGTTGTCTTTAAAAACCAAATCAAGTCCTCCTGTGTCCACGTCTCCCCACGGCCCGAAGAGCTGGGCCTCGGACTTGTTTCTATTGAGTTTGGCGCCCGAGGCCCGACCGTACCAGTCAGTCAAGTCCAGTGCTCTTCGTATTTATAAAACGTCTGTGGCTAAAAGAGTTACGTCGTCCATATATAAAACACAGGTCGCCGTCAGTCCCCCCGTCCCAGGAACGTCCAGTCCTTTGATCCATTTGTCCCTTCTCAAGATCTGTGCCAGTGGCTCGATGCAAGCCACATACAGAAGAGGAGATAAAGGACATCCCTGACGGACACCACTGTGTATGTCCACAGCTTTGGAAAGATGCCCATTTATTAGAATTTTGCTGACTATTCCCTTGTACAGCAGTCCCACCCAGGCTATAAACCTCTTTGGAAACCCCATTTTCTCCAGAACCTGGAAGAGGTACTGGTGCGAGACTCGATCAAATGCTTTTTCAAAATCTAAATTTAGGACTACTAGCCGAATATTTCTGTCTCTCGCGTAACAGATGGCGTCTCTAATCAGCACTAGGTTGTCTGTTATCTTTCTTCCGGGCACAGCACAAGCTTGATCCGGGTGGATCACGTCCTCTAAAACAGTCGACATGCGTGTTGCTAAAATCTTACTAAAAAGTTTACAATCAAAATTTAAAAGCGTGATTGGTCGCCAGTTTTTCAAGTCAGTCTTGTCTCCTTTCTTATGTAATAATGAAACTATCTCTACTCTAAAGCTGTCAGGAAGTCTGTCAAGGGTCTCAAATTCTTTAAAAACGGTCAACAGTTCGTGTGCTAAAATGTCCCAGAAAGTCAGATAAAATTCAAAGGGAAGTCCGTCAATGCCAGGGGACTTCCCTTTTTTAAAATGTTTTAAAGCTTTCTGAATTTCTAAAACTGTAAAATCCTGGGATAAAAGCACATCTGGGCTCTTTACCTTTTTATTTAAAAAGGTTAAAACTTCCTCTAAAACCCCATTATGAGCCTCTTTTGCACTATATAAATTATTATAAAAGTTTTCAGTTTCATTTAAAATCTCTTTTGTGCCGCTTGCTTCCCTCCCGGTAAAAGTCTTCAAAGCAGAGATTGACCCACCCCGTGTAATAATTTTTTTAAAAAAGTATCTTGTGCATTTCTCCCCTTCTTCTATTTCTCTTTCTTTACATCTTAAAATAACACCCCTACTCTGAACTTCGAATAAAACTGACATTTCTTTCTTGACTTCTTTTATCTCTTCTGTAAAATCCAATCCACTGTTTAAAAGGTTAAAATATCTCTGCAGTCTTTTTTGCAGCCCCATCATGTGTCTTCTTTCCCTGTTCTTTTTCCTTTTCCCTATATTTCTAAAAAACTGTCTTGTCCGGTCCTTAACCACTTCCCACCACTGTGCACGTGTATCATAAAAGTCTTGGAGGGTCTGCCATTGGCTGAACTGCTCCCTATACTCTCTAACCACTTCTTCATCCTCTAATAGGGAGCAGTTCAGCTTCCACAGCCCTCCTCCTACCGTCACACCCATGGAAAGTGAAAGGGTGCAAGACAGTATCATGTGATCAGAAAAAAAGGGAGGGGTCAATGTTGCATCGGTTGGCGGGCAGTCCCTTGTAAAAACATAGTCAATTCGAGAGGCTCTGGTGCCATCACCACTGAACCAGGTGAAGCCCTCCTCTCTTTGATGCAATTGTTTAAAACAGTCAACTAACTTAAAATCCTTGACTAAATTTTGCAATAAAACCGATGTCTTATCGACCTTAAAATCTTCTCCTACTCTCTTCCTATCTGTTTTGGATAAAACACAGTTAAAATCCCCTGCTACTATTAGGGGAGCCCTGCCTAACATGTGGGGCTGCAGGTCTTCTAAAAGCTCATATCTGTCATTTTTTTCTGTAAAACCATACACATTAAGAACCTTAAAATCCCTCCCTAAAAAAGTCAGGTTTGCTAAAAGAGCCCGCCCTTCCCTCACCACAGTGCTATCCTTCACCGTGATGTTTGAATTGTTGATTAAAATAGCGACACCGTCATTCTTGTTGAAGTTGGAGCCACTCCATATTGAGGGCCCCATGGTCCACATCTCCTCCAACTTTCTGTAACTATTTAAAAAGGGCAGAGCACACTCTTGCAGTAAAAACAAATCTGACTTAAAACACTTTAAAAAGGATAAAATGCTCTGTGCTCGTAAGGTGGACCTCACACTTCTTACATTAATGGTAGAGATAGTGAGGGCCATGAGCAGTATGGTTAAAACAGTATGAGACATTTAAACAGAAGACATAAAGACTACAAAAATATACTTAAAATCATGTTTTATCTTGTTTCACCTGCCCTTCCTTTCTCACAGATGAACTGGGTCCTGGAGAGCAGGTGGTCGACGCCTCGGGTGCTACAGAGAAATCCTCTTGTAACTCCCTAGGCGACGATGTTCTTAGCTTGATGTGCAAAAAAGATACCTCATTTGGGGACTCTAGGGGCCACATGCGTTCTTGATCTTCCAAATCGGAACTATCAAGCCGCTGTGCTGCCCTAGCTTTTTTCTCCTCGGTTTCCACCAGAGGAGATCCCGCAGGTCTTTTTTGCACTTGAGCATTTGGGAGTGAACACTCAAATTCACTCCCACTGGATTCCTGCACCAACTCTGACACCGTTTGTAGGGAGGAGCTTGTTTCTCCCTCGGTCACTTCTCCTTCCGTACCTTTTTCCATTTCAATATCTGACTCCGCCCCTATGGCCGCCCCACTTCCTCCTTCCTGCCCAATCCCTGAGGCTGGCTGGGAATTTGAAATTCCCGCCAAAACCTCAGGGACCGCCTCCTCTTTCCTTTCTTCGTTTGTTTGGTGCCAATGTGGGGCGGCCATTTTGAGCTTGTTGGCAAAACTTTTAGGGCAATCTCTGTAGAGGTGGTTTGAATCTCCACAAAGATTGCACCGCCTGCCATTGGTACACTGTTCAAACCCGTGACCAATTTCTTTGCACTTCCCACAAACTAATTCTTGGCATACATCGGCTAAGTGACCAAATTTCCCACATTTCCAACATAACTTAGGCATACCCTGGTAATGAATGTAGCCTCTGTTCTCTCCAAGCACAATCATGGAGGGCAGATGTTTCAGGCCCTGGTAGCCCCCAGCGTCCTCCCATTGTTTAATGGGGATTCGCCAGGAGCATGTCCAGATACCATCTTCATCTAGCACCTTGACTGGCTGGCCTCGAACAGTGCAAAATCTACCCAGCCACACACATATATCTTCACCAGTCACAGTTTCATTGAACATTCTGACAATCACAGTTTTAAGTGTGTTGTCAGAAAGTTTCTCCACCATAAACATAGAGAACTGGGATTTAACAGATTCAAACCTTTGCCAAAACTCACTTAGCAGGGAAGCAGTCTTAAAACTCAAATCAAAACCTTTGTTCAGAGGCAGAGTCATCAAACAATTCAGGTCTTCAGGCTTAAAATGTAAGGTCTTTTGAACAAGCTTTCTGGAAAAGTCCATGCGGGACATACCCAGAAGCTTTCCATCGACCTCCTTGAATATAAAACGCACGCTGTGGTGCCTCCGCATGCCGGCACGAGCAGCCGACATGGTGGAGGCACCACCAGCACGCAGCGGCTAAAACAAACAATAAATTAACTAAATAAATTAGATAAAACCTTCTTACCTTAAAAACAAGTAGATTCTCCGCAAAGCGAGTCGTCTCCAATTAAAAGCCGCTTGTCAATTTACCTCTTGGAGGATAGAGGACTCGTGCCACAAGCCACACACGAGCCTAAAGGTCCACCTAGAGGCGATCGCTGTCTCAACCGTCCGACCAGACCACGTGATCTTAGCCAAAAGGCCGAGAAGCGATGCTGCTAAGACGCAGCAGGGAGGAAGCCGGACACGGCGATGCCCATCTCGGCTTTGGTAAGTTTTGGGAGACCTAAAAATGCTGGGGGATGGTACCCTGATAGCACACATACATCTAGGAGACGTCTATTTGACATATGAATTTACATCTGCAAGATGTAGTTTTAAGGCTGTTTGCTCATCTGCAATACGTCTATTGGACGTCTCCTTTTAGCAGTGTTTGGAAGGTTACTTTGGAAATGTAATAGGTTACAGATTACAAGTTACCCTGTTTAAAATGTTATAGTAGTATAACTTTTTCAATTACTTTATTAAAGTAATGTAACTAATTACTTTTGAGTACTTTTAGATTACTTTTCTAAATTTGTGAAAATTAAATAATAATAAATAAAAACATATACATCAACTCAAATACAGTTATCTAATAAGCATGTGTCATTCCTGTATAATAAACTCCTGAAACATTGGTGTTTTTTTAAACTGCTGTCTCTTTGTATATGATATGACAGGTAAAATGCATGACGTGACACAGAGCAGTTCTAGAAATGATGTTTATGTGCTCATGTACTCCTATATTGAGGCGGCAGAGGCTGACAACACTGCAAGCTTCAGTAGGCCTATTTGTATTAAATGAAACTGCATGTTTTTGCCATTAATTTACAGGAAGGGCGGACTGGGAAAAACAAAAAATTCTGTTAAAATTCTGGAAATTATTAGGGCGTATGTCTCAGAACAGTCAGTGCAATTTGGGAAAGAAATCAGTGAAATCTGTATGTGGATGTGTGTAAATATTCAAATGTAATTGCCTTTGTAATCGTTAAAAATTTCATAAGTAACTTTAATTTAATTACTAATTTTTTCTTCGTAACTGTAACTAATTACAGTTACATTCATTTTGTAATTAAATTACGTAATGCTGTTACATGTAACTAGTTACTCCCCAACACTGCCTTTTAGATGTCAGATAGATGTCAATTAGATGTCTTTTAGATGTTTATGATTTAGAAGGTATATAAAACTGACATCTGAAAGGCGTATGTCAGACGTTTGTAGATGGCAGATGCTTTCCAGATCAACAGTTCTTTAACAGACATCTTGCAGACGTAAGTGTGCTATCTGGGTAGTACCCTCCCCTGTCTACAACGTCACGGGGCCTCGTCCCGATCGGCCTGACGGAAAGTACGGCATGGCTCGTAACTCCCAAACGGTTGGTCGCAGAGCCACGTGCCTTATGACACCGGAATCCTTGGCTCGAGCCGAACGAGACGCAGGTCTCAGATTGGCCCGTCGCTCTGACGAAATTTTCGGGTATTTTGGATTTTGTCGAAAACCTTCTTTTGCAACCTGGCGCCAGGTTATTTGGCCCAGTCCCACCCAAATCAGCACAGAAAGCTTCTCTGGAGTCTGAGTGTCAATAATCATCCAAAAATAGAGGAAATTTCCATTCACCTTGGCGAGGGGACCTCAAAACGTGCTAAGGTGTGCGTGTCCGAGGTGGCTCGAATGGCTATAACTCCAGGAAGGAGTGAGATCCCTTCACCCAAATCGCACACCTGTGCAGGGGCTCAGTCCGAGGCAGGCGAAAAGGGACGCGGCGACAGGCCACTAGGTGGCGCCCGTAAGCTGAAAAATAGGGAAAATGTAATGTAAATGGACAATCAAAACAAAGATGAAAACACCTGCAACACTGCGGGATGGTAGTACCCTCCCCTGTCTGCAACGTCACCGCGCCTTGTCCCGATCGGCCTGACGGTGGAACTGCAGCGACGGAAAGTACGGCATCGCTCGTAACTCCCAAACGGTTTGGTCGCAGAGCCACGTGCCTTCATGTCACCGGAAT
>NW_020526500.1:0-103693 GCF_003368295.1 Carassius auratus | reverse complement strand
CTGGTGTGATGTGCTTTAATTACATGGCATGCAGGAAAAAATGTAGCTAATTCATGCGCACTATTTTCTATTTCATTCCCTCGATTTGCTAAATCATGTACAATATTTATACATCAAGAGAACGAATTAGTAAATTGTGCATACGATTTAGCAAATCAATGAAATGTAAAAGTAAGCTTGCACGTTTTAGTACATCGAGGGAACGAATTAGTAAATCATGGACATGACTTCTTTTTTTTCTTGCATGTCATGATCAGGGCTCTGTGCTCACTATCAGAGGATAAACCTAAACAATATAGCAATTTCCAAAGAACCATAATTCTTGAGCTTCTCAGATAAAAAGCATTCATAAAGCGTAAAGATATGAAAAATGAACAATATAGAGATTTCTAGCATCTCTACTGTATTATTTGTCCCACACGAAAACAGTTTTAAAGAAAATGAGCGTATTGACTTTCTCAGAAGAATCTGTGATCTCTGATTACTGACTGTGGAGATGACTCTTTCAGACAGTGCTGAGGAGGCAGAGTTAGGTGCAGGACAGCTGATAGAGAAGAGGAAGAGTGTGTTTCTTACCCCAGCAGCAGAAGACAGGCTCTTCTGAGGGAAGGACAGGAGGCTTGATGCAGTGTTTTGCTGTAGAACAATGCTCCTTCTCAGCACCTGATCTTCTTCAGAAAAGAGTTCCTCTAGTGTAGAGTCAGACACTCAGATTTCTTGCAAACTAGAATCTTTGAATAACATTTAGCATATTACTGTAGTCATGTTCATTGTTTTTATTATAACACATGGAAAGTTTATGAGAAAATTGTTAAATGTGTTCTTCCTCCTCTTCTTCATCCTGGGCCTGCACTGTCAACATCCTTCTCTGAGCTGAAAGGGAGGATCATCTTGTTAATGTTGCTTATGTACATACAGGTCCTTCTCAAAAAAATTAGCATATTGTGATAAAGTTCATTATTTTCCATAATGTAATGATAAAAATTAAACTTTCAATATTTTAGATTCATTGCACACCAACCTGAAATATTTCAGGTCTTTTAATGTTTTAATACTGATGATTTGGCATACAGCTCATGAAAACCCCAAAATTCCTGTCTCAAAAAATTAGCATATAATGAAAAGGTTCTCTAAACGAGCTATTAACCTAATCATCTGTATCAACTAGTAAACTCTAAACACCTGCAAAAGATTCCTGAGGCTTTTAAAATCTCCCAGCCTGGTTCATTACTCAAAACCGCAATCATGGGTAAGACTGCCGACCTGACTGCTGTCCAGAAAGGCCATCATTGACACCCTCAAGCGAGAGGGTAAGACACAGAAAGAAATTTCTGAACGAATAGGCTGTTCCCAGAGTGCTGTATCAAGGCACCTCAGTGGGAAGTCTGTGGGAAGGAAAAGTGTGGCAAAAAACACTGCACAACGAGAAGAGGTGACCGGACCCTGAGGAAGATTGTGGAGAAAGGACCGATTCCAGACCTTGGGGGACCTGCAGAAGCAAGTGGACTGAGTCTGGAGTAGAAACATCCAGAGCCACCGTGCACAGGTGTGCAGGAAATGGGCTACAGAGAAGCAGCACTGGACTGTTGCTCCCAAGTACTTTTTTCGGATGAATGTCAGCCATGTCAGCTGCTGGTGTTGGTCCACTGTGTTTTATCAAGGGCAGGGTCAATGCAGCTAGCTATCAGGAGATTTTGGAGCACTTCATGCTTCCATCTGCTGAAAAGCTTTATGGAGATAAAGATTTCGTTTTTCAGCACGACCTGGCACCTGCTCACAGTGCCCAAAACCACTGGTAAATGGTTTACTGACCATGGTATAACTGTGCTCAATTGGCCTGCCAACTTTCCTGACCAGAACCCCATAGTGAATCTGTGGGATATTGTGAAGAGAAAGTTGAGAGACACAAGACCCAACACTCTGGATGAGCTTAAGGCCGCTATCGAAGCATCCTGGGCCTCCATAACACCTCAGCAGTGCCACAGGCTGATTGCCTCCATGCCACGCCGCATTGAAGCAGTCATTTCTGCAAAAGGATTCCCGACCAAGTATTGAGTGCATAACTGAACATAGTTATTTGAAGGTTGACTTTTTTGTATTAAAAAACTATTAAAAACACTTTTCTTTTATTGATCGGATGAAATATGCTAATTTTTTGAGATAGGAATTTTGGGTTTTCATGAGCTGTATGCCAAAATCATCAGTATTAAAACAATAAAAGACCTGAAATATTTCAGTTGGTGTGCAATGAATCAAAAATATATGAAAGTTTAATTTTTATCATTACATTATGGAAAATAATTAACTTTATCACAATATGCTAATTTTTTGAGAAGGACTTGTATGTTCACAACCAGTCAAAAATCTGGAATCTTTTCTTTATGGTTTTCAAGATAAGTCTCTTCTGCTCACCAAGGCTAAATTAACTTGATCAAAATTACAACAACAAAAAAAATTAATATTGTAAAAGTAAAAAAAAAGAAAGAAATAACAGTTTTCATACTCTTTTTCAAATATACTTTCAAACTTATTTATTGAAATAATTATGAGGCAAAGCTGAATTTTTCAGTAACTTTACTCCAATCTTCAGTGTCACATGATCTTTTTCATATACTGATTTGCTGCTTTTTCATAAACATTGCTGATTATCATCAATCAGTGCATTTACATGCACCTAATCACATTATTGCCGCTATGATCAAAGTGTAAATCTGCTCATGACGTACATGAATGATGTGAATCTCATCTGCAGTTAGCTTACTACAGTCATTAGTTCCACTGAACTCTATTGGTAACGAAGGAACTTGTGACCACAGTTGGTTTTAGGGAAACGTACCCCATATTAGAAATGATGGGGAAGAAAACTTAGCATTTCTGGAGAGTCACTTTTTTTCTTCATGATTATTTTATAAAAACAAAGTTCAAAACATTGAAAAAAAAGTAATCTTTTGTGAAATTACAAAAGTGTTCTTTACCAATGGTATTCAATTTTATGCATCCTTGCTGTTAGCATCCCCCCCCCCCCCCAAAAAAAAATATTTAACTGTAGTGTAGAGAAAAGGTTTGGGCAGCACAACTGTTTTCAAACGCTAGTAATAATCAGAAAAATTTATTGAGCAGTAAACCATAATTTAGAATGATTTCTGAAGATCATGTGACACTGAAGACTGGAGTAATTAATGCTGAAAATATAGCTGTGCATTATAGAAATAAACGTTACTTTTAAAATATATTTAAAACTTTTGACTCACTGTGTACATTGCTACATTTAAATGAAAACTCAACTTGTAATAAACAATGCACACATTCTCAAAGAACTTACATTCTGGTGATTACTTCCTTCCCTCACTGCTGTCTTCTTCAGTCGTTCACAGACCTCCTTAGACAATTTGGATAAGTCACAAATTGCAATAGTTATATAACTATAATCACAATACTCAACTATATATATAATTATAAATATATATTGAATCAGCACACAAGTATCGGGATAGTATTGAATTGGCAGATTAGCATATCATCCCAGCCCTAGTTACTATAGTCAAAACAATGAAACTCTCTTCAAGAGCGCACAATAACGGAGATTTAAAACTGTTAAAAGAAAAGGCTCAAAATATTGCACACATATAATACACAACATCAATATCTCTTCCCTTGGTGTTTTGAACATTTCTATAAGTAATTCTACACGCTGTGACTCTGTGTTGCTTCAAGCGATTAATCTGCGCACTGGTTGTGTTTACGCGCTGCACGCTGTATAGCAGCCATACCCTTCCGTATTATAATACATTAGCACAATGAAAGATTATTAAGTCTTTCTTGTTCTGTCCTATCTACCACATGTTGCTGCCTTCATTACTGTGCTATACATTTAAAAGAAATTTATTTTACACACACACATACATTATGTATACACACAAACAAACACACACACACACACACTTTTGCACATCCTGTCATACCGGTGACTGGGTGTTGCTGCAATAGACTCATTTTGCAGCATTAAGGTTAACGATTAATTGATTAATTGATCGTTAATTTAAACGACGATTGATCATGGAAATTATTGAAAATTGACATCCCTACACAGAAGTATAGAAATTCTACATTGATAAAAAAAAAAAAAAAAGCAAAAACTGATTGGATTGGTAAAGTCTATTACTCCTCGTTTTCATCAAGTGCTAGAGTTGTAGCATTACTTATAAATAAAAACCTTAGATTTCAATTAAATACAGTAGAAAAGGATACCTCAGGTAGATTTATATTAGTTGACTGTATAATTAACAGGAACAGGTTGACACTGGCATCAATATACGGCCCTAATACAGATGATCCAATTTTCTTTAATAAATTAACCATAAAACTGGCTTCCGCAGAGGGTCAATGTATTCTGGGTGGAGATTTCAATCTTGTGTTGAACCCGTCATTAGATCGCTCAGCCCCCAAGAACACTACTTTGTCAAAATCTGCAACAGCAGCAGATGGGGGGGGTTGTGTCTGTGGTCTTGGGTGACGGGATGGGGGGCTTATGATATTAGACTTCGCAGCCTATAATAAAAGATAATGAATTTCAAACCTTAACTAAACACATTTTTATTCAAAGATCAACCGTCTGTCATTACTCTTTAGTCTGCCACAAGAAACAGCAACATTAAAATCATGAACTCAAATGTCATTGAAAAAAAAAAAAAAAAAAAAACAATGACTGTTGTAACAGTGCGTAAATCAGACCTTTCTGTAATGCTAACGTTAATGAGCTTAAACGAAAATAACGAAATAATTGTGTAGCGGAGTATTTTTTGTACACAGTGCCGCAAACTGTCAATCACTCCTGTACGCGTCCATCACTGTCCTCCTCAGCTGCAGCAACTTGCGCTCTCTTCTTCAAGCTTTAAAACAAAAAGGGGACAAAAAGATCATATTGTCTTTGTGCATAGATTAATTAGATAAATGAATATCTAAATTTGTGCCTATAGCCGCCTACGGTATTTTTTTAGAACTTAGAAAAGATGCTGCAGCCAATGAGCAACCGGCGGGGGCTGCAGGACGACTCAACCTCCGCAGACAGTTTTTAATGTTTATCAGACAATAAATACTCAAGATTTTGCTTTAGTATAATTTTCGGGACAATTAGGGCCAGATTCGGGAGTCGGGACAACAGTTTAGATTTCGGGACTGTCCCGAATTTCTCGGGACGTCTGGTCACCCTACCTGAAAGAGCTGCATTACTTCATTAGGTTGAGTCTGACCTGCACCGATATTATTCAGATTCGGTGAGGTGTCAGTCAGCGAATCATCCGATTCTGGTCATGTTCTCTCAGTATTCAGAGTCTGAAACTAAGGTAACATATTAGTTACGTGTTGTTAACTCGATTTGATTTTTAACCGAACCCAGTGTACGCTCACAACGAGTTTCACACATTCTCCGTTGAGTTGTTGACACTTAACAGTGGGAAAAGCGACATATGCGCTATACACTTGTATAATTTAAGGGTGAATGGGTAATGTAGTTTTCTGCTCTCGGTGGGGTGAATTAGGAAACTTGCATTGTGAAGGGCGCTCTGAAAATCGGCAGTGCAGGTAAAAGATTAAAACCTCTATTAAAACAGATGTCCAAATGAGCGTACCGGTACACTCCCGAAAACATTGGAGTTAGCAACACTACTATTACACTACTTTCAAAACCTGGAAAGGATCCACAAAAGTGCAGCAATTATAGACCCCTCAGCCTTCTTAACTCTGATTATAAAATTTTATCGAAAATTATTGCACAACGCTTAGAGAAAGTAGTCCCAAAAATAATTAATACAGACCAAACAGGTTTTATCAAGAACAGACAAGGTGCAGATAATGTTAGGCGACTATTTCATATTATAGAGCACACAAAAAAAACATGATCACCCTGCCGTGATCGTCTCTATTGACGCCGAGAAGGCGTTTGACAGGATAGAACCAAACTTTCTTCTTGAGACCATGAGGACCATGAATTTTGGTGAAAATTTTCTGTGTTTCATCAGGACCCTATTCGACGCCCCCAGATCGCAGATCCTAACAAATGGGGTTCTGTCGGACACCTTTTCCTTATCGCGTGCGTGGCTGTCGTCAGGGCTGTCCTTCCTCTCCCGCGCTCTTCTCAATTGCAATAGAGCCACTGGCTATTGCCCAACGATCAGACATATCCATCACCGGCATAAAAATTGGAACGGAAGAGCATAAACTCGCACTCTATGCAGACGACTTAATAGTATTTATATCTCAACCCATCACATCATTTCCCTCGTTATTGACTAATCTTAAAAAATACAGTGCTGTATCGGGATACAAAATTAATTACTCTAAAAGTGAAGCTTTCCCAATCAACATGACAAACCATTACATAAGTCTGCTTCCAGTTAAATTTAAATGGTGTACGGAGGGCTTCAAATACCTGGGAATCACTATCTGTAGCACCTGTGACGAAATATATGAAGAAAATTACGCCTCTTTGCTTACTAAATCTAAAGAGGAGTTACTGAGATGGATGGATCTCCCTTTATCACTGATTGGCAGGATTAATACAATAAAAATGAATCTATTACCCAAATTTATTTATTTATTCCAGTGTATACCACTGAAGGTTCCTATATCCTTTTTTAAGGAATTAGATAAATCACTTACTTCCAGTGGCACAACAAAACACTGAGAGTCAAACTCCTTACATTACAGGCGCCTTATTCCAAAGGTGCCTTGAATCTCCCAAATTTTAAATTGTATTATTTGGCTGCACAACTTCGCGCTCTGTGGATGTGGTTTCACTGCAGAGCAGATGAAGTAAAATGGATGTCAATCGAACAACATGAATTACAGGACAATCAATTAACAATCGTACCATTTTTGGAATCTAAAAATAAACTAAAAACAATCACTCAAAACCCAATAATTTCTGCTACATTTAACGCCTGGCAGCAATTACACGTAACATTGGACAAAACATAATATTATTGGTAAATTCACCTCTCATGAACAATCCCAATATCCCAGCAGCCTTGGATCTAGATAAAAGTAACTTTTTTCAAATATTTACAAATTAGAAGTTGGATCAAGAGTCAAACTAAAGATAATTTTCCACATACACCCGAGGAATCTTTACTTTTCAACTCCAAATGTAATAGAATTAAAGGTTTAATATCTGCAGTGTATAAAACCATAAGTGACAACTTACCGGCTTATGCCAATTATACAAATAAAACAAGGTGGGAGTCTGATCTTGGGTGCACTTACACAGAGGAGAATTGGAACAGATTATTGGAATTGGCACAAACAAAATTGGTGTCCTCTAAACACAGACAAATTCAATTCAATATTTACCATAGAACGTATTTTACGCCATATAGGTTCAGTAAATTAGGAAATGACATATCTGATCAATGTCAAAGGTGTAACATCTCTGTCGGAACTCTTGTGCACATGCTATGGAGTTGTACTCGTTTGAAGCCATACTGGACTCACATCATCGCAGTAACCTCTCGGGTTTGTGGACAGGCTCTGGACGCCGACCCTAGGATTTGGTTACTGGGGGATGAAACCTTACTGAAGGTGAACTCAAATATGAAGCATTTTGTGTTACTAGCAGCAACGGCTGCCAAGAAGTGTATCCTGAAGTATTGGAAGAATGTCACCCCCCCCCCCCCCAGCCAAAAACATTGGGCTAACGAACTCCTGTCGTACTGCACACCAAAAAAAAATCTACATTCTATTTGAGGAAAACTAGATGACTTTGAACTTATTTGGACTCTTTTTCTGAACATCCTGACCCAACTTGACATGACCACAGACTAGATGTAATCTATGTTTATTATTGTTTATCTCTATCTTTATGATTATTTTATATTTTGCTTTGTGGAGAGAGTTTTTATTTTATATATATATATATATATATATATATATATATATATATATATATATATATATATATATATATATTTTTTTTTTTTTTAATTAAAACTAATAAATAAAAATGTATATAAAAAAAAGAAGCAAAAAACAACACTGATATCTGATCAGAATTACTGTCTCTTCTCATAGTGACAGCCAATCACATTAGTTTTCTGGTATTGCATGCACTCGATTTGCCTGCGTCTGTGCTAGGGTATTTGCATAAGACATACTGTCTGGAGGACGGCTGCATTGGCGCTTGAAAAGTTTTCAACTTCTATTTAGAATTAATTTCTAGAATTAATTTCACCATGCTTGACGTCACACCATTTGAAACACATAACCAACTGAAATCAATTTAAATGTATTAAGTATTGCCTGAGTGATGCTGAAACAACCAGGTTTAGTTTTTCACCCAGGATAAACTGCTTCCTGTGGAACAGTCTCCATGAAGAATGATCTTTTGATCCTGGATCCTTGCTGCCATCCACTCGGAGATGATTTGGATGATATGTGGTTGTGTCTAAAGGGTAATGAATCAATGTTACAAGAATACTGATAGCAGCACTATAGGAGCATCACAGTCCCGCCCACAGCCGGTGCCAGGAGTAAAAATTCAATACAATTTCTGCATTGACATTTGGGGTAAAACCAGCTACGGCTGTACTAAACGATAGTATATGCTGATATAAACGCAAAAGTTTCATGAGGCACTAACCTTGTTTTGAGATAAATGCCTTCTATTTGCAATGTCCTGGATAAGTACTTCATTATCCACAATCCTGAACAATCCCACAATCCTAGAGTGATGCATCTGATTGGTGGAACTCGTGTAACCGTCTGGTTAAACCCCGCGAAGGTCCGGGAAGACATCTCGGTTACGTATGTAACCACGGTTCCCTGAATACGGAACGAGATGCTGCGGTGACGCCACCAGTATGGGAACACCCCTCGGTGGGAATGTCTGAAGCCCTATACCATCCCGCCAATCCTATTGGCCAAATAGCGCTTAGCACTGCCCTACGCATGCGTACGCATCGTATACCTGAGTGCCATGCGCTATTTCGCTCAGATATCATGAACTGAAGAAATGCTATCAAGGTCCGGAACAGCCGGGACCGCAGCATCTCGTTCCCTATACAGGGAAACGTGGTTACATACGTTACCGAGATGTTCCCTTTCATAGGTCACTTCGATGCTGTGGTGATGTCACAGGTATGGGAACCCTATACCATCACGCCTGACGTACCTGATAGTTGGAATCCAAGGAAAGCATCTGCTCAAGCGGACAGAACCCGGGAGCCAGGAGCCATCCTCACATCCAGACTGTAAAACTTGACAAAAGTGCTTGGTGAGGAACATCCTGCCGCAGCACAGACATCATATAGAAGAACCACTGAGAAAGCTTGTGATGAAGCCACTGCTCTCGTGGAATAAGCTCTAACTCGTAAGGGCGAAGCGAGTCCGCGCGCCTCATAGGTTAAAGATAGAGTCTCCATCAGCCAATGTGACATGCGCTGCTCTGTGACAGCATGGCCTCTATTTTGTGTCCTAACAGACAAAGCTGGTCGGACTCACGCCATGGAGCTGTTCGATCAACATAAGTCTTCAGCGCTCTGACAGGGCAAATACTCAGATCTCCTGACCCCGCCTCTGCAGGGGGGTAAAGCCTCCGAGACCACTTGTTGAAAGTGAAAAGGGTTCGAAGCGACCTAGAGACATAATTAGGCCTCGGTCGCAGCAATACTTTCACAGAGCCTGGTGCAAAATCCATGCACGAGGGCGAAACAGAAAAAGCCTGTAAATCCGCAACTCTCTTGAGGGAGGATAAAGCCACAAGAAGAACTGTCTTTAAGTCAGGATTTTATCCGGTATAGTTTCAAAGGGCTAAGTACTTTAGCGTTACTCCATCAGAGAAACAGTCTTGAAGAAACTCCAGTACTGAAGCCAATGGGCAGTAAACCGGATCCAATTACGAATTCCACACCAGGTCGTAAACAGTTTCCATTTGAAAGCAAATAAGCGTCTCGTAGAAGCTGCCCTAGAATTAATTATAGTCTCGGTGGTTTCAACAGAAAGACCGGGACATATTAACTCACTCCGCTCAGAGGCCACGCCCACAGCTTCCATAGATCTGGCCTTAGTGCCAAATCATTCCCTGTGCTTGCGATAGTAAGTCCTGTCTGAGGGGAATCTCCATGGAGAGCCCGCTAACAGACTGACCAGGTCTGCAAACCACGGCTGTGTGGGCCACCACGGAGCTATCAGCAGCAGCTGCTCCACTCTGTCCAGCCGAATCCTATTGGATAACACCGCTAGAATTAGACGAATCGGGGAAAAAGCATACAAGCTGGTTCTGGGCTAATTGTGAGCTAACGCATCCAAGCCCAGGGGCGATGGAGGGCATAAGGAGAATCACAGCAGGCAATGCGTAGTCATGCTCGACGTGAATAAGTCCAAATATTTGCCATAAAAGGCTCACCGTTTGGGGGTGCAACCTCCATTTCCCCTGCTCCAGAGTCTGTCAGGATGAACTGAGCGCCCTTGACAAACAGCTCCCCAACCGGTCAAAGACGCGTCTATCCCCAGCCAAACTCGGTTGACATCCATTGTCTTATTGACATAACACACCTCCATGTCACCAAAATCGTCATAAGTGGAAGACAATGGGGTGAAATGTTCTGGCTTGTCGTCCATCACTGAAAAGGGTGCATATGAAGTAAGCCTAGACGGATTACAGGGGATTCCGCTGCCATCAGACCTAAAAGTCTGAGGCACAAACTCACCGTCACTGAGCAACCCACTTGAAGTGATGTACGCATGACATGCATAAACATGATCCTCCCATGTGAAGGTGAGGATATCACATTTTTAGATAAGATTGTCTGTTGTGCGCTGACAAACCAATGTCCAACTGTAGTGTAGTACAGTATATGTCCAACTGTAGTGTAGTACAGTAAATATTTCCAATCACTCTTTCAACATGGATTCTTAGGTGAGCTACTTTTCGTGTCTCCTCTACATCTCTTGCAGCTAGCTGACAGTAACCCTTTGTAAAGGCTGGGAGTTTGACCTCTGCACACAACATGCCAACACTCTCCTTGATATCAAAACCTCTATCAGCCAATACAATGTCCCCTGGCAACAATTTTTCAAGAAAACCATTATTTTCTGTAATGTGTTTGTCACTTGTACGGCCACCCCACCCTTTGGATATAAAACAAATAGATCCCTTGGTTGTAATACCTATCAAATACTTCATAGTGTGGTTGTGCTTGTAGCCAGCCGCGGCGCTACCATTGGGCCAGGCCCACCCATTTTGGCCCAGGCCTATGAGAAGTGAGTGATTTTCATTCTAGCGGTTCATCCAATAAGCAGCCCGAGGAAAGCTTTGAGCGAAAGCTTCTCAGCCAATCAGCGGCTTCTACCCCACCAGCAAGTGATCCAATGAAATGAATGACGTTGGCGGACGTCATTCATTCAAGACAGACACAGACAGTTTTTCCGATATGAAACGTAAAACAAAACAAAGCAGCTTATTTTATTTTAAATTCATCAAGAAATGAGCATCTCAAGAGATGCTGTTTTTTGTAAGTCTGGTCGTCATTTCGCTGAAGCAGCTTATGAGGATAGATTCATTAATACGGGCTTCAAAGACTGGAAACATTTTTCTGAGGGTTGTCGCAAACATAAAGCCAGCAGGGGACATGTTGCAGCGCTGGGGAAAATGGATGGTTTCAAACAAAGTCACCAGCCAGGACGTGGAAATATTATTAACCAGCTGAACAACGTAACAAATGAACAAATAAATGGAGAGAGAAACAGAACGATTTCAGAAAGATTTAATTCCGTTTCAGTCTTTTTGTGTATTGAACGTTCACATGAGCTAAATGAAGTTAGCTTACTGCCAACAATTAAGGTGTATTTATTTGTCCGCTTGCCTTCAGCACTGAGCTGAGGACAGCGATACAAGTTGCTGTCCTCCTCAGTGCCGCAGAAAAGCGCTGGACGGAGATGAAGGGAAACCCGGTTTTTTTTGGCGGGGGGGGGGGATTCATATTTTAACTGGCCCATCCAGTTTTCTGGAGGCCCACCTACAATAAAAATCCTGGCGCCGCTACTGCTTGTAGCTGGAAAACATTTGAGCACGTGCTTTTAGATTTGATGGTTTCTCTGTGAAAATCTCAAAACAGTCAATGATCACTGCTACTCTGCGTCCAAAGGACTCCACAAATTGGTAAGGCATAATTTTGTGTAAAGTGTCTCTATCTGGCCATATGATGGAACGGCTCAGGTTTGCATACATAAATGACACAATTTCCTGAAATGTTCTGTATACTGTCTTTGGGGAAACACAAAAGAGATGGGTTAGATGTTGTGCAGGCAGATCCAGTCTGAGGCACATAAATGTTAAGAGAAGCATTTGAAATGGACTAAGAACTTTCCTCTTTTGGTCTGACATGAGAGGCACCAAAAACTTAGCAAGGCCATAAAGGTTCCCATGTTTGGCAGCCCTGTGTAGTACTTTACTTTATCATCATTGTCTCCAAAAAAACTATCAGACATCCTGTGCTCATCAAGTTCACGTCGCAGCTGTCTGTTTTCTCCCAACAGGCGGTTTACTTCTGCACCTCTGTGCACACATAAGTTGCATTCTGTTTGTGTCACTGCCATCCCCTGAGTGTTGTGAGTCTGTTCCTCAGTGTGTCGCTCACCATCTCCAGTCGCTTGTGTCTCCACAGCATATGGCACATCTTCATCAGCCTCATGTGTCTCCTCAGTGTGTCGCTCACCACCTCCTTCAGCTGGCTGCAGTGTGTTTTTTCTTTGCTCCCTCTTACTTCGTCTTGCAGAGCGTGTAGTGTTGGTGTTAGGGATGGGCATTTTGTGAAATTTCTCTTTTCGATCATCGATAGGTTTAAAAAACGATTAATCGGGGGTGGGGCTTAATGCCGGGGGGTGGGGGCATGGCCATAATGTATATAATGAAAAAATCTGAAGATTGTTATGAAAATGAAAAAATAACAATAAAAATCTGACATGAAAATCTGTCTATGAAAACATGAACACATGATTAGGACAGGTTAGATTGTGATTATGATGAAGCAATGTTATTAATAAAGGAGCACGAAATATCTGCCTGAGGTGAAGAGTATACCAATAAACGGAAGCTAATTCTATGACACATCCTATGATAAATCAGATAACTGAGATACATATCAGACGTAACATTACAACTCGTATCAGCACAATAGGATGCTAAGTTATGCGTTAGACCGAGAGAGAGAGAGAGAGAGAGAGAGACAAAGAGAGAGAGAGAGAGAGAGAGAGAGAGAGAGAGAGAGAGAGAGCGAGCGCAAGCTCCCTCTGATGCGTTTTAATGACAGCGCGCTGAAAGATGGGCAAGGACAGATTTTACTATAGATTCCTTTAAAGTTCTCATTATAAATTTGTGCTATATTTTCATCTACGTTATTAAGTGTAATAGTTGTAATAAAGCTGTATTTTTAAGTTAAGTTTTATTTTCCATAAACCACCTGCGCGTTTTCGAAGTCATATGAATTGCATTATGCCCAGAAAATGACGGGAAAAAAAGCTCGGCTGCATTATTATAACATCAATAATAAAATAATAACAATATTAATAGAAAAATAAAACATTTAAGAGCAATATCATTATCGTTTATTGCTTATGTGAGCATGAAACGAATCGCTGATATGCAGCGATTTCAGCATAATTGTTCATGTTAATTAATCCGATATAGACTAGCTCTTGCAATTTTTTTATCTTATAAAATAAAAAATTGCAGATGCAGATGTGAACTCGACCGAAATTGTAACTCTGATTGCGCTTTACAAACACGAAAGTACAATAAATTCACATTAGTGTCACTATCGTTATTTCTTATGTAGTATTCAAATATTTAATGAATATTTTGTATTCAATTTGCACTTTCTGATCAATCAAAAGTATTATTTAAATATTATTTAACAGCATGGAAATATTGCTAAATAATTGAATAAGATTGAAAATATATTTAAGATAAAAACTATTACAAATAATTTTCGTCATCTTTACAAATATGTTTAAAGAGCTACACAGATGGGAAATCAAAAATTACCTGTATTACAGTGTTGATGTAGCTGTATGATGTAGCTGTCCATCAGTGTAAACAATGTGCAAATAATTAAACCAAAAAGTACACTTTTTATAAAGTTATTGGCTTCTAAAGTAAGGCGTCGACTCTGAATCGCTGAAACGAGTCGTTATAGATTTCAAAACTTTTGCCCATCTCTATGTACGTCACTAGGAGCACTTTGCATAATAATCTCCGCCTACCGTCTTGAGAGAAACTGAACTCTGACCTGCCCCACCCCCCACACAGACGCTCTGGTTGGTGTGAGAGCATCATGTCAACTTTATTTAGAACAACGGGCATCTCCGAATCACAACGCGGAGTATGATTATGAAGTTATGTGTTTGTTTTCTCCTGAGCATCTTATCAGTATGTGTGCTGTCTGCAGCCTGTCTGCGCTGATCATCATGTACAAACACGTCATTAAAATGAAGTGTAACTCCGTGAATACTCAACGAAGAGACATGAGAGGGATATCTATTGAGAATGAGAAGTTGTCGTCATGCACAAAGCCCCTCCCTCGATATCACGGTCTCCGCCATGTTGGAATCAGAATCAGAATGAGCTTTATTGCCAGGAATGTTTACACATACAAGGAATTTGTTTTCGTGACAGTAGCTCCGCAGTTTCGGCGGCGAAACAGGATTGTTTAAATGTGTTGTTAAGAGGAGTTTCTTGCAATTCTGCACTGTTTTACCATGCCTGGAAGCTACTGCTGCGTTAAAAACTGCTCCAGTACCTCACACGATACATATGGAAAACATAGGAACAATGGAATACAGTTTTTTTTAGGTTACACCTAGCGCAAAACAGCGGTATTTGGAGAAGCTCTCAAGCGGCAAAGAGACCTGGACCATTTACCTCCATGCACACATATGGACATTGGGAATTATATTGTTTTTGGTTTAAGTTACTACACAATGCAGGAGTTTAAAAGCCACAAGTCTTTGGAAAGTTACGAGGCTTTCTGCTGTGGCTGGGTCCATCTACAGCAGGTGATGACAACAGTGTTGTACTGGCCAAAGTAAGTTTATTCACATGCGTTTTAGTGTAATTACATTGCATTTAGAATTAACTGCGACTGAACACTAGATTGTAACGAGATGTTCAATGTATACGAAAGTTTCCAATATGTTTTGATGTAGGCTAAAACTGTGTATGTTTAGTTATAATTTGATTTTAGCTCAATGACAATTTTGTTGGGGGCTGCAAAGTGGACAAACCAGTTCTGGGTTGGCTAGGGTAGTTAAATGTGTGATTGCGAGAGGTAGATGTCCTGGTTAGATTAAAGCCATTAACAGTGTGAATGCAAGGTGACTTACATCGTAAACAATATAATTCCCAATGTCCATATGTGTGCGCTGAGGTAAATGGTCCAGGTCTCTGTGCTGCTGCAGGGAGCTCGTATGGGTTGATATTTTGGATGCCTGAGAGCTTCTCCAAACACCGCTGTTTTGCGCTTGGTGTGAGCTTGTTCCTATAAGGTCCCCTTTCTTTCACCTTATGTTTTTGCATTGCTTTACTTTCTTCCTTTTCTTTCTCATAATTATAGATCCGTCTCGATCTGTTCCGCCGACAAAATAAATGCGCAAAAATGAAAGCGCTCTGAAATGTTTAGTCGCGCCTCTGTGTAGTTCCGAAGGCATTGCACCTGGCAACAGATAGCGTATCCTGCCATCATGGCCGACCGGCTCAGACCCCTCCCAAATCAACCCAAATCGGCACTTGACTCCTCACTCTCAATAGAAAGCTTGACATGTCTACTTTAAAACTAAACAAGTGCTGCCGAAAACAGATATTCTGTGATAAAGTAATCCATATGAAAACAACGCGATGTCGGTTTTTCACGTCTCCCTTCGTTATATCCAGAGCCATGGCTCTGGTTAAATCTAATGTGACCACACCCCCGCGCTGAAGCACTATTCAGATTCAAACTGAAGCGCGCGGCTTGAATACACCCACACAGAAGAAAAAGCAGCGAGACTGTTCAAGTTTTTTATTTTACTGTTTGCTTCGCGGTGAGAGGAATAAGACACAATTCACCCCAAACAGATGCTAACGCATAGTTTACCGTGGAGGTGTGTGCGGAACAACCAATCAAAACTATGTCAGTTGACCAATCAGAACACAGTATGCTACCGAAAGGTGGGGTTTAAGGAAACTGAATCTTTTGGGGATCCGTTTGGGGATCTCTGAGAATTGAGGTAATTTTAAAATGATATTTTGACAAAATAACAATGTTTTTAAACCTTGGATGGATTTTAACCTAATGTACAGGACTTCTAAACAGTGATAGGAAGCTTAGAATTTTCATCTTACTGGCTCTTTAATAGGCTACAAATATATCCAGTGCATTTTTATTTTATAAAGACCATTTCATTATTTGTCTGTGATTTAAAAATTATCACACAAAGATACTTTTTCTTTTTTTGCTACTTTATTCAACTGCATTTTTTTTAACAAAACATTGTCTTTTAGTTTAACTTTAGCAGCATATTTGATCCAGCGGTGAAACGTAGTTTTTAAAAAATTAAGAAAAAAGTTCACCAAGTTTAACCAAACAACTATTATAAGGTATAAAACAGAGACCAACAGCCAACAACCAACAGATATTTTAAAAAAATGGATATTATATTTACCACGACCGATGAAACATTCAAATGTCTATTCAAAAAGATAAGTCGGTCTACGTGCTCAGATGAGAGCCGAGTGCGCAGCCTGTTCACATTAAGTGGAATAAATTCGCTCCGCTGGAACAGATGTTGCAGGAACAGCCAGGTACCACTGGACAAGTAAACCTTCTCTGTCCCTGAAACTAATGGGCAGCAAATCTTTCACCATTTCAGCTAATAGCTTTGTCGTCTTCTCAGTTCTGCCTGCGTTGCATTTAGGTCTTACGGCAGGTGATTCAATGTTCGTCTGAGTTGCCGCTCTGTTATCGCCAAATATTTTATGTACACATTTTAGATGATAGCGGATTATATTTGTTGTAGATGTATGTGACAGCTTGGCGCTGCACAGCTTACCCTGAACTGTATTTTCATCGTTCTTCTCAAAGGGAAACCAGCCATCACTTACGTGACTTTGAGGCCATGATTATCTGTCTTCTAACGTCTTTTGAGGCATCAAGTGGGAAGCTAACCAATCAGAGATCAGGGCGCCGCCCAACGTGCTGCCATAACCAATAAAAAAATAATCATTTCAATCATCGTTTATGTGATCGATCATCGCTGTCGCGGTCGAGTACTCGATCACTGTTGCACATCGAGAGATTTCTGTGTGACCCAGATGGAGGGACCAGTCTGGGTCAGTCTCCATCTCATATGCAGGGTGACCTGCAATAACATGAAAAAGGTTTTAACTTCATTACATGGGAAGAAAAGTGTTAACAATAATCTTAGATTATACTTAAGTTTTAGTACAGACACTGAGCATAAGTCATTTAGCTAAAATGTAGAAAAATAATTAAAACAGTGCTGTACCTTTTTTAGACTGCAAGTCACACCGAAGTAAAATTAAATTTTTGTGCAAAAGCACAGCAAGTAACTTTCAAGCCTTATAAATTGTAAAATTAACTAAATAATGTATTTAGTTGAAATTGTAGTTAAGTAAAGTAACGTTACAAAGTAAAGTACAAACCCCCAAAATAATAAAATGCTGTAGTGAAGTAAAATACTTATTTTATAGACTTGTATAAGACGATTGCATAACATTTTACAGTATAAACAATAAAGGGTAATGTTAACCCGTTTCTCCCATGATCGCGGTTACATCCGTGCGTTGTTTGGAGCTATCTGTGCCAGAGAATTCATCCAAAACGACTCGTGGATAAAATGTTATATACTTCAAATTTGTCAACGTCACTTAAATGTCTTACCTTTATGAAAATGTCGAGAGCAGACATACATAAACGGAGATATGTTTCCCAGGGCTCTCAAGTTTTGAACTGAGTTCAGAGTGAGATTTTGCCCGCGGTCGCGATGGCGGCAGGGGTTTGATGGGGACGGGTGTCTGATCTCATAAATGACACATATTCTTACAAATAAAATAATATTTATTTAATTCAGCATTTATTTGTGTGTGTGTGTGTGTGTGTGTGTGAGAGAGAGAGAGAGAAAATGGTCAGTGTTGTTTATTGTAGGTGTTGGTAGCTGGTTTTGAGGCCAGGGGTTGGTGGCTCCCATTTGAAGCACTGTGGTTCCAGGCCAGCCATTTTTCACAGTTCCATCAAGTGCTAAGCTGTTCCTGGTTTTGGTCTTGTTTAATCCCACCATGGAGAAAACCCTCTCAGCATAGGTATTTGAATGAGCGAGCACTAACACTAATGCAGCTATTTTAGAAAGCCTCCCTGCTTATGTCCCTCACACCTTGATGGACACAGGAGTTCTCTTGTCTGCAGACTAAGCACCAGTAAAAAGAGCTGGTGGTTCCCATTGTGATGAATGGCCATCGTGTTGACCACTCCTTCTTAAAGGAACACCTACAGGTGGCTGCTCTACATAACCCTCTCTTTTTCCCTGTTTCCAGTGGCTTCTCCACTGTTTCCTCTATGGTCCTCCACAGTCTCTTCCATGCACCCATCCTCTACTGGCACTCCCTCCCCTACTGTATTCTCCACAGCCTCCTCCTCTGACCTAGCCACCTTTCTAGGGAGCTGGGCCCGCATTCATAATGATTTTAAGAAAGTCCTCTCAGAAAACTCTTAATTTAGCTTAAAAACTTTTACATAGGAGTCTTAGCTTTAAAGCAATTCGGGACCGATCTGAGAGCAACTCTGACTAAGGAAAAGACAAAAACGTTCATCTTAGTGAGGAGGCGGGGTTGACCCCGTTGCTATGTATGACACAATCTTTTGAAGACTGTGATTGGTTGGTAGTCCAAGAAGGAAAAAAAGAGTGATTTTAAGTATAGGGTCTATTCTAATTCTCACTTTGAATTTACATGCGTAATTTTTCCTATTTGACCGTTCTCTCTCTCTCTCTCTCTCTCACACACACACACACACACACACACACACACACACACACACACACACACACACATTATATGTGTGTATATGAATTCTATTTTTTTATTTACCATGCTTTTAATTTCCTATAAGATATTTGATTGGTTAGAATGATAAAAATTGCTCGACTCTTTCTAATTACAGTGATTGCTGTCCTATTTAAGTGGCGGTTTGAATGTTGGTTCTAATGTATCAAACATGGAATCAAAGCCAAGAAGGGCGAGAAAGCCAAACTGGACAGAGGAACAGTGTTTACTGTTACCCCAGTTAGTGGATGAACACCAGGACATTCTTAAAGGAAAATTCAGACACAGCAAGGGCAAGAAGCAGACATGGGAGCGTATAGCACAAACTATTAACGGTTCATTCCCTGCTTGTGCGCACCTATAAGCCTGCTATATTCATAAATGCAGTTTTTTGAGCCTGTAAGGTGGGAATGTCCAGTGGAAACGAAATGAACTGCGAACACAATAAGATGTTCTGAAAGTGCTGTAATTGTTTGTGTGATCACTCTGCTTACAGAAGGTTGTGACAGACTCAAATCATCACTATTGCATTGTTGCATGTTCCCAGTTGCCAAATATCGTAATGTAGTGATTACTTTAATTTATATATTAAATTATATTATATTAAATTATATATAATCTATACCGTCTTATTAACTCATTGTCATCCATTGTCTGCAACACATTTCTTTTGCCTCTTCATCTTTCTGCCATTTTCTCCTCTGCTAAAGAAACTCTTAAGCCTCTTAAAAGTCCTCGTCTGTGCTCATAACAAATTTTACCTTAAGACCTCTTTTAAGGGATAAGATGCTTTCTGAATTACTTTTTTCTTAACTAGGATTTTTTTCTTTAATTTTAAAAGTAAACGCCCATATTTCTAAGAATTTTCTTAGAATTTTGTCACTAGGAACTACTTTTTGCATTAAGATTCTTTATGAATATGGGCCCAGATCTTTTAGAACAAAGCATGAAAGATTGCTCCTTTGCCTCTTCCCTGACATCTTTGAAATAGACGAATGCAATAATCAATATTATACATTGGATAAAATATAATGAAATAGCCTAGGCAAAACGTTTTCAAAATGGGGACCAGGATGAGGTGCAGTAAAAATAAAAGGAAAGAAAAAACAAAAAATAATTCAAACTATTATGGATACTGCCATACAAGTATTTTGAATAGGCCTATTATAGAAGTCTCTTATATAAAACT
Source organism: Carassius auratus (assembly GCF_003368295.1). Lineage (NCBI taxonomy): Eukaryota > Metazoa > Chordata > Actinopteri > Cypriniformes > Cyprinidae > Carassius > Carassius auratus. Next base: position 83,420 of record NW_020526500.1, on the reverse strand, counting down.
ATCAGAGTAGCCCCGCATCCTCTTCAACGTGTTAATTTGGCAATAAAAAAATAATAGTGGGCTAATAATAGGCACAAAAGCTACGGCCGACCACGTATAATGGCCAAAATTGCGTGCGTGTCGGGGTCATAATAACCATCAGACCAAAACATATCTTAGACTGTTTTTAAAAAATGTTAAATTAATATATTGATAAAAAAAACATATAGTGAAAATCTGTGTCATTGTCTTGACAAGTCTGTAACCGTAACGTTACCTACTTTAGCGAGCGTCTGGATCTGTGTTGCACACGAGCCTGTAAAAATCTTACCCGGATACAGCAATGCTATTTTCTGATTGGTTGATCGGTAGCTATATTTTTTTATTCGTTTAGCTGGTGCGTGTCAGGGCCTTCGGGGAACTCACTTGATTCCTCTACGTTACCTGTTTCACTGTTTACAAAAATAGCGCCGCAACTTGGTGGGCGTTATCCTCGTAATGTCTCTGTGCGTGAGAAATACAAGGTGTGGCGTGTGAGCGTGTGAACGGGTTGAAATGCGTGAGTCTCACGCCCAATGCGTGAGACTTGAGAGCCCTGGTTTCCAAAGGTGATGTTTTTGCGTCGCACAGCTCCAACCCAGGCCATCCGACACCTCTTTGTTATACGTCCACTACAAGCTGTCCATGTCCTTTCTACAAACAGGGAAAACTAAAAAAAAAACTTACCCCGCTGTTTAGTTTGTGACCCGTTCTGTCATGAGACTTACTATTGCAGCCTATCACACAACAAGAACGTACCATTTTACCACATTTAAGACCAACACAATCCTCCCAATTGAACACACTAGCATCGACACCTTACAAATGGCGGATATACCCATAATGCATTTCGTGTTCCACGGTGTAACGTCACCTGACAATGAGCGATTTGTCCAAAAGACGAAGATTAAGACTAAAGCTAAAAGGGCTGCCAAAAGCAACACTGATTTCAGCCTATATTAATAACCTCTATGCAAAAAACCTAAAATACCGTTCTTACCAAATTCATTCAACACGTTATTAAATTATAATTAGCTTTTAAACACTGACAGGAACTTTCAGAGCCGATTCCAAAATTACTGCGTTTATAAAACAACTCTATGAAAGACTCAGATCACGTATCTAAAAATAAATCGCTATAGTAAAAGAGAAATAATAAGAGGAGTGAAGTTCCCTACCATTCTGCTGTGTTTGGTCCTCAGGCGCGTCTTCACCTCGCTCACACGCGCGTTTACAACGCTAAATTAATCATCTTTGCTAATTATTAAACATTACTTCATTGTCAGCTTCAGGTACTTCATTTATTATTGTTCAACGAACTGTTTGAAACAAAAACAACAAAAAAGGTTGCATTTCAGTGTCTCTGCAGGGGATTGCAGATCAACAGCGCCACCTGCTGTCGATACGCGGCTATTGGTAGTGATGCTACAGTCAAAAATCAGTAATAATTCACTTATCAAAATAAAATATGTAAAATAATGTTTCTATTTTAATATCCTTTAAAATATCATTTATTTCTGTGATGTGCAGCTGTATTTTCAGCATCATTCAGTCTTCTGTGTTACATGATCTTCAGAAGTCAGGCTAATATGATGATTTATTATTAGAATTATTAATAGCTGTGCTACAAAATATTATTTTGGAATCTGCGATCCCTTTTTCAGGATTCTTCAATCTATACATTTTTTTTTTAAAGAACAGCGTTTATTCAAAATATAAATCTCTTCTAACAATATTAATCTTTGATATCACTTCTTATGAATTTAACACATCCTTGCTGAATAAAAGATTCTAAGATCTAATAAAGAATACAATTTCTTATAAAAAAAAGAAAGAATAAACATTTACTGACCTCAAACTATTTAACTTTAGTGAATATTGTTAGAAAATATTTATATTTTAAATAAATGCTCTTCTTTGTGTGTGTGTGTGTGTGTGTATATAAGCCCACTAACACACTAGGCAAGGCAAGGCAAGTTTATATAAATAGCACATTTCGTACACAATGGTAATTCAAAGTGCTTTACATAAAAGAAAGTAAAATAATCATGAAGAAAAATAATAACAAAAATAAAACAAGCAATTTTAAAACTTTTAAAATGACAAAAAAAAATTACTTACTTAAAATGAATTTAAAACAGTTAGAAAATGATATAAATGACATAAAATAAAACAGTGAAAATAAAGTGCAATCAGTTCGGACATCGCTCAGTGCTCATTCAGTAAATGCACAGCTAAACAGATGAGTTTTAAGTCTAGATTTAAATGTGACTAGTGTTTTAGCACATCTGGTCTCTTCTGGAAGATGATTCCAGCTGCAGGCAGCATACTCCCCTTGTTTTGTGTGAACCCTTGTTATTTCTAACTGACTTGATCCTAGTGATCTGAGTGCTCTGTTAGGCTTATATTCAGTGAACATATCTGCAATATATTTCAGTCCTAGGTCATTTAGTGACTTATATACCAGTAAAAGTACAGAAATAAGAAGCAAAGCACAGAGCAGTAAGCTAGAACGTCCGAACGGTAGCAAAGCCGGAAGCAATCCCTCACAAGCTAACCCCCACAAGGTTATTTTTTATTTTTTAAAAGACATTTTTAAAGCACACTAAGAATACCATATAAAAGCTAACAAATAGGACTACAGAGTTCTGTTCAGCTGAAATTATAAAGCATAGGTGATTTAAGGGTGATTGGGACAGTTTATGAAATTCTGTCTTTTGCAAAGTTTTTTTTTTTTGCTAAATTAAAAAAATAAGTTCTGTATCAGTTACAAATCATCATTACTTACCTATGAGGCCTTAAATGGTTTAGCTCCTGCATACCTAACTAGCCTTCTACCACGTTACAACCCATCACGCTCCCTAAGGTCACTAAATGCTGGACTTTTGGTAGTTCCTAGGATAGCAAAGTCCACTAAAGGAGGTAGAGCTTTCTCACATTTGGCTCCCAAACTCTGGAATAGACTTCCTGATAATTTTCCGTGTTCAGACACACTCTCTCTGTTTAAATCTAGATTAAAAACACATCTCTTTCGCCAAGCATTCGAATAATGTATCTCTTAAATTGTGAGTGTAGTTGTATCTGATCAAATGCGCATTCTTATTCTTTAGCTTGGGTTAAACTAATTAGTTTTACTTTGTTAAAACAGCAGCTATGCTAATGATGTTTCTATGTGTTTCTCTGTTTCTGCTGGGATCTTCATCCCGTGGTAACTAGGATTTACACAAGCTCCAGTCTGGATCTAGAACACCTGAGAAGAGACGATGCTAATCATCAGAGGACCTCAGATGATGCTGAGGTCCATTTGGCTTTGTCCATTTGTCCATTTAACATTTGGCTTGTTAATAACTGGAATCTTTTCTGGGAGCGTCCTAGGCTGCTTCGCGCTGATGGATTACACCCCAGCAAAATCGGAGCGGAGCTTCTCTCTGACAACATCTCCAGGACACTTCGCTCCATGTGACTAGTAAGGACAATTCTCAAATAACCATTATGATGAGTTTTGTTCCACCCGCTTAAATGATAAAAGTACTTGCGCTGTGTCTGTTCCCCGAATAGTGAGGTCAAAATATAAATATAATGTAGGATCTAGAAAAATTCTTATCGTAATTAAACAAGAAAAATGTAAAGTAAATGAACAAAAACTATTTTTAAAGTTTGGGCTCATAAATATTAGATCACTCAAACCCAAAAGCAGTTATTGTAAATGAAATGATCACAGATAATAGTTTTGATGTACTCTGCTTGACTGAAACCTGGCTAAAACCAATGATTATTTTGGTCTAAATGAGTCTACTCCACCAAACTACTGTTATAAGCATGAGCCCCGTCAGACTGGTCGTGGCGGAGGTGTTGCAACAATATATAGTGATATTCTCAATGTTACCCAGAAAACAGGATATACGTTTAACTCTTTTGAAATACTTCTGCTAAATGTTACTCTGTCAGACATGCAAAAGAAATCTAATGTATCTCTTGCTCTGGCTACTGTGTATAGACCACCAGGGCCATATACAGAACTCCTAAAAGAATTTGCAGATTTCCTCTCAGACCTTCTAGTTACAGTTGATAAGGCGCTAATCATGGGAGATTTTAATATTCACGTTGATAATGCAAATGATCCATTAGGACTTGCGTTCACTGACCTAATAAACTCCTTTGGAGTCAAGCAAAATGTCACCGGGCCCACTCATCGTTTTAATCATACACTAGATTTAATTATATCGCATGGAATCGATCTTACTGCTATAGATATTGTAACTCAAATTGATGATATTACAGACCATTTCCTTGTATCGTGCATGCTGCGTATAACTGATATTAACTATATGTCTCAGCGTTACCGTCTGGGCAGAACTATTGTTCCAGCCACCAAAGAAAGATTCGCAAATAACCTGCCTGATCTATATCAACTGCTATCTGTACCCAAAAATACACATCAATTAGACGAAATGACTGGCAACATGGGCACTATTTTTTTCTAATACATTAGAAACTGTTGCCCCCATCAAATTGAAAAAGGTTAGAGAAAAACATACTGTGCCATGGTATAAGTAAACTCACTCTCTCAAGAAAGAAACTCGTAGTCTTGAACGCAAATGGAGAAAAACTAACTGGGAAGTTTTTAGAATTGCTTGGAAAAACAGTATGTCCAGCTATAGACAGGCTCTAAAAACTGCTAGGGCAGAGCATATACACAAACTCATAGAAAATAACCAAAACAATCCAAGGTTTTTATTTAGCACAGTGACTAAATTAACAAATTACCAGACGCCACCTGATTCAAATATTCCACCAACGTTAAATAGTAATGACTTTATGAATTTCTTCACTGATAAAATAGATAACATTAGAAATACAATAGCGAATGTAGATTCTACAGCATCTAACACAGTTTCATCCATCGCACCCAAAGATAAACTGCAGTGCTTTACAACCATAGGACAGGAAGAGCTAAATAAACTCATCACTGTATCTAAACCAACAACATGTTTATTAGATCCTGTACCCACTAAATTACTGAAAGAGCTGTTACCTGTAGCCGAAGAACCGCTTCTCAATATCATTAACTCGTCGTTATCTTTAGGTCACGTCCCAAAACCATTCAAGCTGGCGGTTATCAAGCCTCTTATTAAGAAACCAAAACTAGATCCTAGTGTACTGGCAAATTATAGGCCTATTTCAAATCTTCCATTTATGTCTAAAATGTTAGAAAAAGTTGTGTCTGCTCAATTGAGCACCTTCCTGCATAAAAATGATCTGTATGAAGAATTTCAGTCAGGTTTTAGGCCCCACCATAGCACAGAAACTGCACTTGTTAAAATTACAAATGACCTGCTCTTTGCGTCAGATCAAGGCTGCATCTCATTTCTAGTCTTACTTGATCTTAGTGCTGCGTTCGACACCATAGATCATGACATACTCATAGATCGATAGTACTCATACTCATAGTATTTTTTTATTTTTTTTATTATGTGTTTTATGTTCTGTTGCTGTCATTCTGTTGTACTGCGGAGCTTCTGTCACGAAAACAAATTCCTCGTATGTGTAAACATACCTGGCAATAAAGCTCATTCTGATTCTGATTCTGACTCTGATTACAAAACTATACAGGTATTCAAGGGCAGGCTCTAAGATAGTTTAGATCCTACCTGTCCGATCGCTACCATTTTGTTTACTTAAATGGGGAGTCATCTCATTTATCACCAGTAAAATATGGAGTGCCACAAGGATCCGTCCTAGGTCCCCTTCTATTTTCAATATACATGTAGCCCCTTGGTAATATTATTAGCAAATACGGAATTAGCTTCCACTGTTATGCTGATGATACTCCGCTATATATCTCAACGAGACCAGATGAAACTTCCCAATTATCTAAGCTAACAGAGTGTGTTAAAAATGTAAAAGATTGGTTGACAAATAATTTTCTCCAATTAAATTCGGATAAGACAGAGATACTAATTATTGGACCAAAAAAACACTACACAGAATCTCGTAGATTACTATCTGCAACTAGACGGATGTACTGTTACTTCCTCTACAGTCAGAAATCTGGGTGTTATATTAGACAGCAATTTGTCTTTTGAAAATCATATTTCCAATGTTACAAAAACTGCATTCTTTCATCTTAGAAACATTGCCAAGCTACGAAACATGTTATCTGTTTCTGATGCAGAAAAGTTAGTTCATGCATTCATGACCTCTAGACTGGACTATTGTAATGCACTTCTAGGTGGTTGTCCTGCTTCGTCAATAAACAAGCTACAGGTAGTCCAAAATGCAGCAGCTAGAGTCCTTACGAGGTCAAGAAAATATGATCATATTACCCCAATTTTACAGTCTCTGCACTGTAAAAAATTTCTTGTTGTTTTTACAAAAACTTTTTGGCAGCTGTGGTTGCCAGAATAATTTTGTAAAAATACAGAAAACTGTAAACACATTTACGTCAAAAACTGTTAATTTTACAATATAAAGCTGTAATTTACAAACAAGAAAATGTGAATATAAACCAGTAAATTCAACAACACACAAAATTAAATCTGTTTTGTACCTTGAAAATACTGACAACCACCATAATAATAAAGATGGTACTGTATAAGAGAAAGCCACATGAAGTATCAAAGCTCATCACAAGTAGCTTCACCACAAGCAGAAGTATATATTAACATATAGAAGGTGCACATTTATGGAAACACAAAACACCATCATGGTAACACACGTGATACTTAAATAATGCAAAAAACTTTCATTAAGCAACAGAAGATGTAACATAAAGCTCAAATGTACATAACTGATAACAAGAACTATTTAAAGACATGATTATTTAAACAAAATACTTTCAAAGTGAGTGTCACGCAGGGAATTCTGGGAATATCAGTTTACAGTTTTAGACTGTAAATTATACATTGATTTGTTCTTTTTTTACTTCTAAAAGCTGTATAATTAACAGAATTTTACTGTAAATTTACATTAAATGCTGTGTTAGATCTTTTACAGTTTTTCCCTGTATATAGTACGGGAACTTACTGTTAACCTATTATCAGTTTTTTTCCGTAGCGTTTTTACAAAATTTTACAGTTAAAATTACACTTATTTTTTACAGTGTGCACTGGCTACCTATTAAGTTCTGTATCAGTTACAAATTATCATTACTTACCTATAAGGCCCTAAATGGTTTAGCTCCTGCGTACCTGTAATAACTTGAGAGACACAGATCAGGTCAAGATGAGGAAATTTACTCAGAAGGAACCAGCATCAAACAATACACATGTCAGAGGATCAGAGGTGGATTTAATCTCATTTAACATCTTCTTCTTTGGTGTATTTAAGCCAAGTCAAAACGGCAATAGATTGCCCCCTAAAGGTCAATCAACCCTAGCTCAGTATATAACAGTACCTAACTAGCCTTCTACCACGTTACAACCCATCACGCACCCTAAGGTCACAAAACGCTGGACTTTTGTTAGTTCCTAGGATAGCAAAGTCCACTAAAGGAGGTAGAGCTTTGTCACATTTGGCTCCCAAACTCTGGAATAGCCTTCCTGATAATGTTCGGGTTTCAGACACACTCTCTCTGTTTAAATCTAGATTAAAAACACATCTCTTTCGCCAAGCATTCGAATAATGTATCTTTTATTTGTGAGTGTAGTTGCATCTGATCAAAGGTGCATTTTTATTCATTAGCTTGGGTTAAACTAATTTTACTTTGTTGGATCAGCAGCTATGCTAATGATGTGTCTATTTTGTTTCTATGTTCGCCACGGGATGTAACTAGGATTTACACAAGCTCCAGTCTGGATCCAGAACACCTGAGAAGAGATGATGCTGACCCTCAGAGGACCTCAGATGATGCTAACCCTGAATCAACAAACAGAACTAACAATTATTGCTAAATGTGTGACTGAATCATATAATAACTTAATTAATAATATTGATAGTTCATCGTCTAGCTGACTACGTCTTGTATTATATTTATTTTTTTTATTTTTTCTAAAATCCTGTCAAATGTGCACAAACTACTAGCTACTACTAAATATTGTAGAAACATAATTTTCTGTAAAGTTGCTTTGTAACGATTTGTTTTGTAAAAAGCGCTATACAAATAAACTTGAATTGAATTGAATTGAATTGAATTGGTCTCTTCTGGAAGATGATTCCAACTGCGAGCGGCATAAAAACTAAAAGCAGATTCCCCTTGTTTTGTGTGAACCCTTGGTATTTCTAACTGACTCGATCCTAATGATCTGAGTGCTCTGTTAGGTTTATATTCAGTGAGCATATCTGCAACTGCAGTTTTTAAGGAGTTGGAAATGTCATATCTAAATATATAAATGTCATATATATATATATATGTCATATATAAATGCACTGTGTCTTCCAGAATGTTGTAACTTTGAACGCTCCTCTGGTTTCAGTTGTGTTTCTGTTTATTTTGGTGACATATAAATAAAGTCTTCCCATCTGCCTGCACTTGAGTCTTCGCCTCTTGCGATCCATGACACTACGTCCTTAATAACAATGGATGAAAAGTTTAGAGCCCTACTGATGATTAAGTCTAGATTGTGTCCACCTTTGTGTGTGGGTCCATGTAGGCTACATGCTGAATCGATAGGTAAAAAAAAAAAGCCTCAAGTCCAAATCAAGTCGATCTGAATCAACCGAGAAGCGAACAGGCTCCGAAGTGCCGATCTGAATCAACCGAGTCGCGAACAGGCTCCGAAGTGCCGATTTGAATCAAGCGAGTCGCGAACAGGCTCCGAAGTGCCGATCTGAAAACTTCAACCAAAGAATGTAAAAAATTACTCTATTTCTCTAATAACTCTACAACTCAATGAAAGACTCAGATCACGTATCTAAAAATAAATCGCTATAGTAAAAGAGAAATAATGAGAGGAGTGAAGTTTCCTACCATTCTGCTGTGTTTGGTCCTCATGCGCGTCCTCACCTCGCTCACACGCGCGTTTACAACGCTAAATTAATCATCTTTGCTAATTATTTTACATTTACTTCATTGTCAGCTTCAGGTACTTCATTTATTATTGTTCAATGAACTGTTTGAAACAAAAAATGGTTGTATTTCAGTAATAATTCTAAATTATCAAAATAAAATAAAATAATGTTTTCTATTTTAATATCCTTTAAATTATAATTTATTTCTGTGATGTGCAGCTGTATTTTCAGCATCATTCCTCCAGTCTTCAGTGTAACATGATCTTTAGAAATCATGAAATTATGATTATTTATTAATACAATTATTAATAGTTGTGCTACCAAATATTATTTTGGAATCTGCGATAATGTTTTCAGGATTCTTTGATGTATAATTTTTTTAAAGAACAGCGTTTATTCAAAATATTAATCTCTTCTAACAATATTAATCTTTGATATCACTTCTTATCAATGTAACACATCCTGAATAAAAGATTCTAAGATCTAATAAAGAATACAATTTATTATTAAAAAAAAAGAAAGGATAAAAATTTACTGAGCCCAAACTATTGAACTGTAGTGAATATTGTTAGAAAATATTTATATTTTAAATAAAAGCTCTTCTTTTTAACTTTTTATTCATCAAAGAATCCTGAAAAAGTATCACAGATTACAAAAGAATATTTATCAGCAAAACTGTTGATAATTCTAATAATAAATCATCATATTATTCTGATTTCTGAAGATCATGTGACACTGAAGACTGGAGGAATGATGCTGAAAATACAGCTGCACATCACATGAATGAATTACACTTTCATGTATATTAAAATAGAAAAATGTTAATACTATCTCACAATATTACATGTTTTCCAGTATTTTTGTGAGCATATCTGCAACTGCAGTTTATAAGGAGTTTGGAAATGTCCCAGAAAGAAGTGAAGTGTTCACCACTTCTAAGAGATCTGCTTCTGAGCAGTTAAGCACACTGTTGAAAAAAGATGTGGGAAGTGTGTCAAGATAGCAGGTTGATGATTTTAGGTGCTGCACTGTGTCTTCCAGAATGTTGCTATCAATTGCTTCAAAAATAGACAGTATCTTTTTTATATTGTGGCACAATCTGTCTGACCTCTGCATTACTTGAGGATGTGCTAATCGCCTTCCTGATATTGATGATCTTCTCAGAAAAGAAGGATGCAAACTCATTGCATTTGCTGTCTGAGAGCATTTCACTGGGAATCTGACTTCAGTCTATGTCTCGTAACTTTGAACGCTCCTCTGGTTTCAGTTGTGTTTCTGTTTATTTTGGTGACGTATAAATAAAATCTTCCCATCTGCCTGCACTTGAGTCTTCGCCTCTTGCGATCCGTGACACTACGTCCTTAATAACAATGGATGAAAAGTTTAGAGCCCTACTGATGATTAAGTCTAGATTGTGTCCACCTTTGTGTGTGGGTCCATGTACATGCTGAATCGACAGGTAAAAAAAAAAAGCCTCAAGTCCAAATATTCATTTATCACCAATTAACTGTTTGACAAACACTTCCTGCTTGGATGTCCTGATCTGAATTAAAAAAAAATCTCAAACATGCTCCGAGGTGCCGATCTGAATCAACCGAGTCGCGAACAGGCTCCGAAGTGCCGATCTGAATCAACCGAGTCGCGAACATGCGCCGAAGTGTCGATCTGAATCAACCGAGTTGCGAACATGCGCCGAAGCAGGGCCGTGCACAGGGGGGTGGCCCGGTGGCCAGAGCCACTGCCCCTCTGCCCTCATCGACTGAGGTGCCCCTTTTCCCCACCGCTCCGCTCAAAGCATTCCGTTGATTCCGCGAATCCGCTCCAGGTTTTCCCGCTCGCTCCGCACTCCGCAGCATCACTCACAGTATGTGTCTGCGGCGCTTGTGAACACGACAGTTCACGAAAGCTGTCGCATTAACAGGTAGGCTATGCAAGACAGTGGTTGAATCTGCGAAATTAGTCATTTTTTTTGTTTGTTTTTTGTTTTTTTTGTATTTATGTCGGTAATGTTTTGTGCTCTTGGTCTTCTACAGTGCTAACAACTGGTACAACATATCCACGTTCTAAGAAGCTGCTTGTCTAATCAAATTATAATTGTACTCTCGATCAGATCAGATCTAATACAAATAACTACATTTTCTGTTGTTGGCACACTTTGTAGACAAGACAACCATAAAAAACAAAACAAAAAAACAATGCCTTCACAAAAAAGAAGCCAGACACAGAGAGAGAAAGAGAGAAGTGAGGCTGCTAAAGGCAGTTCAACATTGCAAACATGGATTCAAAGCTCCAGCAAGCCAGCAGGTAAATCATCATATAGAACAGTTAGCAGACAGTTTGTCTGTTTAATTATTGTAAGTATATATCCCATTATAATCACTTGTCTTAGTTGAGACTAACACATTAAGATCTTTCAGGACATGGTACCAAATAGAAAGGTTTTGCTGTAAAAGGAAAAGGTAAATACCAAAATGTAAAATGGACGGTAAATAGTTTATTATCACCAATGTGTAATTATGAATCATAAAAAAATTAGTTATCAAGATCTTTCAGGACATAGTACCAAATAAAAAAGTGATGCTGTAAATGGAACAAGTAAATATAAAAAAGTATCAGTAATGTGTAATTGTGATGTTCTATCAAAACTTCTACAATAAAGTCTGAAATGTATTTGAGCGTGTACTGTCTTCTTTTTTAATTGTACATTTTGTAATAACTGGATAATTTGTGTTAACAAGCAACCACCCCCTTAGTGCCCCTTGTTTTGGTTTAGGCCACTGCCCCTCAAAATGTCTGTGCACGGCCCTGCGCCGAAGTGCCGATCTAAATCAACCGAATCGCGAACATGCGCCGAAATGCCGATCTGAATCAACCGAGTCGCGAACATGCGCCGAAGTGCCGATCTAAATCAACCGAATCGCGAACATGCTCCGAAGTGTCGATCTGAATCAACCGAGTCGCGAACATGCGCCGAAATGCCGATCTAAATCAACCGAATCGCGAACATGCTCCGAAGTGCCGATCTGAATCAACCGAGTCGCGAACAGGCTCCGAAGTGCCGATCTGAAAACTTCAACCAAAGAATGTAAAAAATAACTCTATTTCTCTAATAACTCTACAATTCTATGAAAGACCTAGATCATGTATCTAAAAATAAATCGCTATAGTAAAAGAGAAATAATGAGAGGAGTGAAGTTTCCTACCGTTGTGCTGTGTTTGGTCCTCAGGCGCGTCTTCACCTCGCTCACACGCGCGTTTACAACACTAAATTAATCATCTTTGCTAATTATTATACATTTACTTCATTGTCAGCTTTAGGTACTTCATTTATTATTGTTCAATGAACTGTTTGAAACAAAAAAAAGGTTGTATTTCAGTAATAATTCAAAATTATCAAAATAAAATAAAATAATGGTTTCTATTTTAATATCCTTTAAAATATAATTTATTTCTGTGTTTGTGCAGCTGTATTTTCAGCATCATTCCTCCAGTCTTTGGTGTTACATGATCTTTAGAAATCATGAAATTATGATGATTTATTAATACAATTATTAATAGTTGTGCTACCAAATATTATTTTGGAATCTGCGATAATGTTTTCAGGATTCTTCGATGTATAATTTTTTTAAAGAACAGCGTTTATTCAAAATATAAATCTCTTCTAACAATATTAATCTTTGATATCACTTCTCATCAATGTAACACATCCTGAATAAAAGATTCTAAGATCTAATAAAGAATACAATTTCTTATAAAAAAAGGATAAAAATGTACTGAGCCCAAACTATTGAACTGTAGCGAATATTGTTAGAAAATATTTATATTTTAAATAAAAGCTCTTCTTTTTAACTTTTTATTCATCAACGAATCCTGAAAAAAGTATCACAGATTACAAAATAATATTTATCAGCAAAACTGTTGATAATTCTAATAATAAATCATCATATTATTCTGATTTCTGAAGATCATGTGACACTGAAGACTGAAGGAATGATGCTGAAAATACAGCTGCACATCACATGAATAAATTACACTTTCATGTATATTAAAATAGAAAAATGTTAATAATATCTTACAATATTACATGTTTTCCAGTATTTTTGATCAAATAAATGCTGTCTTGATGAGTAAAATAAATTCTTGTAAAAAAACATAAACAATCATTCTGATCCCAAACTCTGACCGGTAGTGTGTGTTTGTGTGTGTGTGTGTGTGTGTGTTTATATATATAGTCGCGAACAGGCTCCGAAGTGCCGATCTGAAAACTTCAACCAAAGAATGTAAAAAATAACTCTATTTCTCTAATAACTCTACAACTCCATGAAAGACCTAGATCACGTATCTAAAAATAAATCGCTATAGTAAAAGAGAAATAATGAGAGGAGTGAAGTTTCCTACCGTTCTGCTGTGTTTGGTCCTCAGGCGCGTCTTCACCTCGCTCACACGCGCGTTTACAACGCTAAATTAATCATCTTTGCTAATTATTATACATTTACTTCATTGTCAGCATCAGGTACTTCATTTATTATTGTCCAATGAACTGTTTGAAACAAAAAAAAGTTGTATTTCAGTAATAATTCAAAATTATCAAAATAAAATAAAATAAAATAATGGTTTCTATTTTAATATCCTTTAAAATATAATTTATTTCTGTGATGTGCAGCTGTATTTTCAGCATCATTCCTCCAGTCTTCAGTGTTACATGATCTTTAGAAATCATGAAATTATGATGATTTATTAATACAATTATTAATAGTTGTGCTACCAAATATTATTTTGGAATCTGCGATAATGTTTTCAGGATTCTTCGATGTATATATTTTTTAAAGAACAGCGTTTATTCAAAATATAAATCTCTTCTAACAATATTAATCTTTGATATCACTTCTCATCAATGTAACACATCCTGAATAAAAGATTCTAAGATCTAATAAAGAATACAATTTATTATTAAAAAAAAAGAAAGGATAAAAATTTACTGAGCCCAAACTATTGAACTGTAGTGAATATTGTTAGAAAATATTTATATTTTAAATAAAAGCTCTTCTTTTTAACTTTTTATTCATCAAAGAATCCTGAAAAAGTATCACAGATTACAAAAGAATATTTATCAGCAAAACTGTTGATAATTCTAATAATAAATCATCATATTATTCTGATTTCTGAAGATCATGTGACACTGAAGACTGGAGGAATGATGCTGAAAATACAGCTGCACATCACATGAATAAATTACACTTTCATGTATATTAAAATAGAAAAATGTTAATACTATCTTACAATATTACATGTTTTCCAGTATTTTTGTGAGCATATCTGCAACTGCAGTTTATAAGGAGTTTGGAAATGTCCCAGAAAAAGTGAAGTGTTCACCACTTCTAAGAGATCTGCTTCTGAGCAGTTAAGCACACTGTTGAAAAAAGATGTGAGAAGTGTGTCAAGATAGCAGGTTGATGATTTTAGGTGCTGCACTGTGTCTTCCAGAATGTTGCTATCAATTGCTTCAAAAATAGACAGTATCTTTTTTATATTGTGGCTGAATCTGTCTGACCTCTGCATTACTTGAGGATGTGCTAATCGCCTTCCTGATATTGATGATCTTCTCAGAAAAGAAGGATGCAAACTCATTGCATTTGCTGTCTGAGAGCATTTCACTGGGAATCTGACTTCAGTCTAAGTCTCGTAACTTTGAACGCTCCTCTGGTTTCAGTTGTGTTTTTGTTTATTTTGGTGACGTATAAATAAAGTCTTCCCATCTGCCTGCACTTGAGTCTTCGCCTCTTGCGATCCGTGACACTACGTCCTTAATAACAATGGATGAAAAGTTTAGAGCCCTACTGATGATTAAGTCTAGAGTGTGTCCACCTTTGTGTGTGGGTCCATGTACATGCTGAATCGACAGGTAAAAAAAAAAGCCTCAAGTCCAAATATTAATTTATCACCAATTAACTGTTTGACAAACACTTCCTGCTTCGATGTCCTGATCTGAATTTAAAAAAAAATCTCAAACATGCTCCGAGGTGCCGATCTGAATCAACCGAGTCGCGAACAGGCTCCGAAGTGCCGATCTGAATCAACCGAGTCGCGAACATGCGCCGAAGTGTCGATCTGAATCAACCGAGTTGCGAACATGCGCCGAAGTGCCGATCTAAATCAACCGAATCGCGAACATGCGCCGAAATGCCGATCTGAATCAACCGAGTCGCGAACATGCGCCGAAGTGCCGATCTAAATCAACCGAATCGCGAACATGCTCCGAAGTGTCGATCTGAATCAACCGAGTCGCGAACATGCGCCGAAATGCCGATCTAAATCAACCGAATCGCGAACATGCTCCGAAGTGCCGATCTGAATCAACCGAGTCGCGAACAGGCTCCGAAGTGCCGATCTGAAAACTTCAACCAAAGAATGTAAAAAATAACTCTATTTCTCTAATAACTCTACAATTCTATGAAAGACCTAGATCATGTATCTAAAAATAAATCGCTATAGTAAAAGAGAAATAATGAGAGGAGTGAAGTTTCCTACCGTTGTGCTGTGTTTGGTCCTCAGGCGCGTCTTCACCTCGCTCACACGCGCGTTTACAACACTAAATTAATCATCTTTGCTAATTATTATACATTTACTTCATTGTCAGCTTTAGGTACTTCATTTATTATTGTTCAATGAACTGTTTGAAACAAAAAAAGGTTGTATTTCAGTAATAATTCAAAATTATCAAAATAAAATAAAATAATGGTTTCTATTTTAATATCCTTTAAAATATAATTTATTTCTGTGTTTGTGCAGCTGTATTTTCAGCATCATTCCTCCAGTCTTTGGTGTTACATGATCTTTAGAAATCATGAAATTATGATGATTTATTAATACAATTATTAATAGTTGTGCTACCAAATATTATTTTGGAATCTGCGATAATGTTTTCAGGATTCTTCGATGTATAATTTTTTTAAAGAACAGCGTTTATTCAAAATATAAATCTCTTCTAACAATATTAATCTTTGATATCACTTCTCATCAATGTAACACATCCTGAATAAAAGATTCTAAGATCTAATAAAGAATACAATTTCTTATAAAAAAAGGATAAAAATGTACTGAGCCCAAACTATTGAACTGTAGCGAATATTGTTAGAAAATATTTATATTTTAAATAAAAGCTCTTCTTTTTAACTTTTTATTCATCAACGAATCCTGAAAAAAGTATCACAGATTACAAAATAATATTTATCAGCAAAACTGTTGATAATTCTAATAATAAATCATCATATTATTCTGATTTCTGAAGATCATGTGACACTGAAGACTGGAAGGAATGATGCTGAAAATACAGCTGCACATCACATGAATAAATTACACTTTCATGTATATTAAAATAGAAAAATGTTAATAATATCTTACAATATTACATGTTTTCCAGTATTTTTGATCAAATAAATGCTGTCTTGATGAGTAAAATAAATTCTTGTAAAAAAACATAAACAATCATTCTGATCCCAAACTCTGACCGGTAGTGTGTGTTTGTGTGTGTGTGTGTGTGTGTGTGTTTATATATATAGTCGCGAACAGGCTCCGAAGTGCCGATCTGAAAACTTCAACCAAAGAATGTAAAAAATAACTCTATTTCTCTAATAACTCTACAACTCCATGAAAGACCTAGATCACGTATCTAAAAATAAATCGCTATAGTAAAAGAGAAATAATGAGAGGAGTGAAGTTTCCTACCGTTGTGCTGTGTTTGGTCCTCAGGCGCGTCTTCACCTCGCTCACACGCGCGTTTACAACGCTAAATTAATCATCTTTGCTAATTATTATACATTTACTTCATTGTCAGCATCAGGTACTTCATTTATTATTGTCCAATGAACTGTTTGAAACAAAAAAAAGTTGTATTTCAGTAATAATTCAAAATTATCAAAATAAAATAAAATAAAATAATGGTTTCTATTTTAATATCCTTTAAAATATAATTTATTTCTGTGATGTGCAGCTGTATTTTCAGCATCATTCCTCCAGTCTTCAGTGTTACATGATCTTTAGAAATCATGAAATTATGATGATTTATTAATACAATTATTAATAGTTGTGCTACCAAATATTATTTTGGAATCTGCGATAATGTTTTCAGGATTCTTCGATGTATATATTTTTTAAAGAACAGCGTTTATTCAAAATATAAATCTCTTCTAACAATATTAATCTTTGATATCACTTCTCATCAATGTAACACATCCTGAATAAAAGATTCTAAGATCTAATAAAGAATACAATTTATTATTAAAAAAAAAGAAAGGATAAAAATTTACTGAGCCCAAACTATTGAACTGTAGTGAATATTGTTAGAAAATATTTATATTTTAAATAAAAGCTCTTCTTTTTAACTTTTTATTCATCAAAGAATCCTGAAAAAAGTATCACAGATTACAAAAGAATATTTATCAGCAAAACTGTTGATAATTCTAATAATAAATCATCATATTATTCTGATTTCTGAAGATCATGTGACACTGAAGACTGGAGGAATGATGCTGAAAATACAGCTGCACATCACATGAATAAATTACACTTTCATGTATATTAAAATAGAAAAATGTTAATACTATCTTACAATATTACATGTTTTCCAGTATTTTTGTGAGCATATCTGCAACTGCAGTTTATAAGGAGTTTGGAAATGTCCCAGAAAGAAGTGAAGTGTTCACCACTTCTAAGAGATCTGCTTCTGAGCAGTTAAGCACACTGTTGAAAAAAGATGTGAGAAGTGTGTCAAGATAGCAGGTTGATGATTTTAGGTGCTGCACTGTGTCTTCCAGAATGTTGCTATCAATTGCTTCAAAAATAGACAGTATCTTTTTATATTGTGGCTGAATCTGTCTGACCTCTGCATTACTTGAGGATGTGCTAATCGCCTTCCTGATATTGATGATCTTCTCAGAAAAGAAGGATGCAAACTCATTGCATTTGCTGTCTGAGAGCATTTCACTGGGAATCTGACTTCAGTCTAAGTCTCGTAACTTTGAACGCTCCTCTGGTTTCAGTTGTGTTTTTGTTTATTTTGGTGACGTATAAATAAAGTCTTCCCATCTGCCTGCACTTGAGTCTTCGCCTCTTGCGATCCGTGACACTACGTCCTTAATAACAATGGATGAAAAGTTTAGAGCCCTACTGATGATTAAGTCTAGAGTGTGTCCACCTTTGTGTGTGGGTCCATGTACATGCTGAATCGACAGGTAAAAAAAAAAGCCTCAAGTCCAAATATTAATTTATCACCAATTAACTGTTTGACAAACACTTCCTGCTTCGATGTCCTGATCTGAATTTAAAAAAAATCTCAAACATGCTCCGAGGTGCCGATCTGAATCAACCGAGTCGCGAAAATGCTCCAAAGCGCCGATCTGAATCAACCGAGTCGCGAACAGGCTCCGAAGTGCCGATCTGAATCAACCGAGTCGCGAACAGGCTCCGAAGTGCCGATCTGAATCAACCGAGTCGCGAACATGCGCCGAAGTGTCGATCTGAATCAACCGAGTCGCGAACATGCGCCGAAGCGCCGATCTGAATCAACCGAGTCGCGAACATGCTCCGAAATGCCGATCTGAATCAACCGAGTCGCGAACAGGCTCCGAAGTGCCGATCTAAATCAACCGAATCGCGAACATGCTCCGAAATGCCGATCTGAATCAACCGAGTCGCGAACAGGCTCCGAAGTGCCGATCTGAATCAACCGAGTCGCGAACATGCGGCGAAGTGTCGATCTGAATCAACCGAGTCACGAACATGCGCCGAAGTGCCGATCTAAATCAACCGAATCGCGAACATGCTCCGAAGTGCCGATCTGAATCAACCGAGTCGCGAACAGGCTCCGAAGTGCCGATCTGAAAACTTCAACCAAAGAATGTAAAAAATAACTCTATTTCTCTAATAACTCTACAATTCTATGAAAGACCTAGATCATGTATCTAAAAATAAATCGCTATAGTAAAAGAGAAATAATGAGAGGAGTGAAGTTTCCTACCGTTGTGCTGTGTTTGGTCCTCAGGCGCGTCTTCACCTCGCTCACACGCGCGTTTACAACGCTAAATTAATCATCTTTGCTAATTATTATACATTTACTTCATTGTCAGCATCAGGTACTTCATTTATTATTGTCCAATGAACTGTTTGAAACAAAAAAAAGTTGTATTTCAGTAATAATTCAAAATTATCAAAATAAAATAAAATAAAATAATGGTTTCTATTTTAATATCCTTTAAAATATAATTTATTTCTGTGATGTGCAGCTGTATTTTCAGCATCATTCCTCCAGTCTTCAGTGTTACATGATCTTTAGAAATCATGAAATTATGATGATTTATTAATACAATTATTAATAGTTGTGCTACCAAATATTATTTTGGAATCTGCGATAATGTTTTCAGGATTCTTCGATGTATATATTTTTTAAAGAACAGCGTTTATTCAAAATATAAATCTCTTCTAACAATATTAATCTTTGATATCACTTCTTATCAATGTAACACATCCTGAATAAAAGATTCTAAGATCTAGTTTGGAAATGTCCCAGAAAAAGTGAAGTGTTCACCACTTCTAAGAGATCTGCTTCTGAGCAGTTAAGCACACTGTTGAAAAAAGATGTGAGAAGTGTGTCAAGATAGCAGGTTGATGATTTTAGGTGCTGCACTGTGTCTTCCAGAATGTTGCTATCAATTGCTTCAAAAATAGACAGTATCTTTTTTATATTGTGGCTGAATCTGTCTGACCTCTGCATTACTTGAGGATGTGCTAATCGCCTTCCTGATATTGATGATCTTCTCAGAAAAGAAGGATGCAAACTCATTGCATTTGCTGTCTGAGAGCATTTCACTGGGAATCTGACTTCAGTCTAAGTCTCGTAACTTTGAACGCTCCTCTGGTTTCAGTTGTGTTTTTGTTTATTTTGGTGACGTATAAATAAAGTCTTCCCATCTGCCTGCACTTGAGTCTTCGCCTCTTGCGATCCGTGACACTACGTCCTTAATAACAATGGATGAAAAGTTTAGAGCCCTACTGATGATTAAGTCTAGAGTGTGTCCACCTTTGTGTGTGGGTCCATGTCCATGCTGAATCGACAGGTAAAAAAAAAGCCTCAAGTCCAAATATTCATTTATCACCAATTAACTGTTTGACAAACACTTCCTGCTTCGATGTCCTGATCTGAATTAAAAAAAAATCTCAAACATGCTCCGAGGTGCCGATCTGAATCAACCGAGTCGCGAAAATGCTCCAAAGCGCCGATCTGAATCAACCCAGTCGCGAACAGGCTCCGAAGTGCCGATCTGAATCAACCGAGTCGCGAACATGCGCCGAAGTGTCGATCTGAATCAACCGAGTCGCGAACATGCGCCGAAGTGCCGATCTAAATCAACCGAATCGCGAACATGCTCCTAAATGCCGATCTGAATCAACCAAGTCGCGAACAGGCTCCGAAGTGCCGATCTGAATCAACCAAGTCGCGAACATGCGGCGAAGTGTCGATCTGAATCAACCGAGTCGCGAACATGCGCCGAAGTGCCGATCTAAATCAACCGAATCGCGAACATGCTCCGAAGTGCCGATCTGAATCAACCGAGTCGCGAACAGGCTCCGAAGTGCCGATCTGAAAACTTCAACCAGAGAATGTAAAAAATAACTCTATTTCTCTAATAACTCTACAATTCTATGAAAGACCTAGATCATGTATCTAAAAATAAATCGCTATAGTAAAAGAGAAATAATGAGAGGAGTGAAGTTTCCTACCATTGTGCTGTGTTTGTTCCTCAGGCGCGTCTTCACCTCGCTCACACGCGCGTTTACAACGCTAAATTAATCATCTTTGCTAATTATTATAAATTTACTTCATTGTCAGCTTTAGGTATTTCATTTATTATTGTTCAATGAACTGTTTGAAACAAAAAAAAGGTTGTATTTCAGTAATAATTCAAAATTATCAAAATAAAATAAAATAATGGTTTCTATTTTAATATCCTTTAAAATATAATTTATTTCTGTGTTTGTGCAGCTGTATTTTCAGCATCATTCCTCCAGTCTTCGGTGTTACATGATCTTTAGAAATCATGAAATTATGATGATTTATTAATACAATTATTAATAGTTGTGCTACCAAATATTATTTTGGAATCTGCGATAATGTTTTCAGGATTCTTCGATGTATAATTTTTTTAAAGAACAGCGTTTATTCAAAATATAAATCTCTTCTAACAATATTAATCTTTGATATCACTTCTCATCAATGTAACACATCCTGAATAAAAGATTCTAAGATCTAATAAAGAATACAATTTCTTATAAAAAAAAGGATAAAAATTTACTGAGCCCAAACTATTGAACTGTAGCGAATATTGTTAGAAAATATTTATATTTTAAATAAAAGCTCTTCTTTTTAACTTTTTATTCATCAACGAATCCTGAAAAAAGTATCACAGATTACAAAATAATATTTATCAGCAAAACTGTTGATAATTCTAATAATAAATCATCATATTATTCTGATTTCTGAAGATCATGTGACACTGAAGACTGGAGGAATGATGCTGAAAATACAGCTGCACATCACATGAATAAATTACACTTTCATGTATATTAAAATAGAAAAATGTTAATAATATCTTACAATATTACATGTTTTCCAGTATTTTTGATCAAATAAATGCTGTCTTGATGAGTAAAATAAATTCTTGTAAAAAAACATAAACAATCATTCTGATCCCAAACTCTGACCGGTAGTGTGTGTTTGTGTGTGTGTGTGTGTGTGTGTGTGTGTTTATATATATAGTCGCGAACAGGCTCCGAAGTGCCGATCTGAAAACTTCAACCAAAGAATGTAAAAAATAACTCTATTTCTCTAATAACTCTACAACTCTATGAAAGACCTAGATCACGTATCTAAAAATAAATCGCTATAGTAAAAGAGAAATAATGAGAGGAGTGAAGTTTCCTACCGTTGTGCTGTGTTTGGTCCTCAGGCGCGTCTTCACCTCGCTCACACGCGCGTTTACAACGCTAAATTAATCATCTTTGCTAATTATTATACATTTACTTCATTGTCAGCATCAGGTACTTCATTTATTATTGTCCAATGAACTGTTTGAAACAAAAAAAAGTTGTATTTCAGTAATAATTCAAAATTATCAAAATAAAATAAAATAAAATAATGGTTTCTATTTTAATATCCTTTAAAATATAATTTATTTCTGTGATGTGCAGCTGTATTTTCAGCATCATTCCTCCAGTCTTCAGTGTTACATGATCTTTAGAAATCATGAAATTATGATGATTTATTAATACAATTATTAATAGTTGTGCTACCAAATATTATTTTGGAATCTGCGATAATGTTTTCAGGATTCTTCGATGTATATATTTTTTAAAGAACAGCGTTTATTCAAAATATAAATCTCTTCTAACAATATTAATCTTTGATATCACTTCTCATCAATGTAACACATCCTGAATAAAAGATTCTAAGATCTAATAAAGAATACAATTTATTATTAAAAAAAAAGAAAGGATAAAAATTTACTGAGCCCAAACTATTGAACTGTAGTGAATATTGTTAGAAAATATTTATATTTTAAATAAAAGCTCTTCTTTTTAACTTTTTATTCATCAAAGAATCCTGAAAAAAGTATCACAGATTACAAAATAATATTTATCAGCAAAACTGTTGATAATTCTAATAATAAATCATCATATTATTCTGATTTCTGAAGATCATGTGACACTGAAGACTGGAGGAATGATGCTGAAAATACAGCTGCACATCACATGAATAAATTACACTTTCATGTATATTAAAATAGAAAAATGTTAATACTATCTTACAATATTACATGTTTTCCAGTATTTTTGTGAGCATATCTGCAACTGCAGTTTATAAGGAGTTTGGAAATGTCCCAGAAAGAAGTGAAGTGTTCACCACTTCTAAGAGATCTGCTTCTGAGCAGTTAAGCACACTGTTGAAAAAAGATGTGAGAAGTGTGTCAAGATAGCAGGTTGATGATTTTAGGTGCTGCACTGTGTCTTCCAGAATGTTGCTATCAATTGCTTCAAAAATAGACAGTATCTTTTTATATTGTGGCTGAATCTGTCTGACCTCTGCATTACTTGAGGATGTGCTAATCGCCTTCCTGATATTGATGATCTTCTCAGAAAAGAAGGATGCAAACTCATTGCATTTGCTGTCTGAGAGCATTTCACTGGGAATCTGACTTCAGTCTAAGTCTCGTAACTTTGAACGCTCCTCTGGTTTCAGTTGTGTTTTTGTTTATTTTGGTGACGTATAAATAAAGTCTTCCCATCTGCCTGCACTTGAGTCTTCGCCTCTTGCGATCCGTGACACTGCGTCCTTAATAACAATGGATGAAAAGTTTAGAGCCCTACTGATGATTAAGTCTAGAGTGTGTCCACCTTTGTGTGTGGGTCCATGTACATGCTGAATCGACAGGTAAAAAAAAAAGCCTCAAGTCCAAATATTAATTTATCACCAATTAACTGTTTGACAAACACTTCCTGCTTCGATGTCCTGATCTGAATTTAAAAAAAATCTCAAACATGCTCCGAGGTGCCGATCTGAATCAACCGAGTCGCGAAAATGCTCCAAAGCGCCGATCTGAATCAACCGAGTCGCGAACAGGCTCCGAAGTGCCGATCTGAATCAACCGAGTCGCGAACAGGCTCCGAAGTGCCGATCTGAATCAACCGAGTCGCGAACATGCGCCGAAGTGTCGATCTGAATCAACCGAGTCGCGAACATGCGCCGAAGCGCCGATCTGAATCAACCGAGTCGCGAACATGCTCCGAAATGCCGATCTGAATCAACCGAGTCGCGAACAGGCTCCGAAGTGCCGATCTAAATCAACCGAATCGCGAACATGCTCCGAAATGCCGATCTGAATCAACCGAGTCGCGAACAGGCTCCGAAGTGCCGATCTGAATCAACCGAGTCGCGAACATGCGGCGAAGTGTCGATCTGAATCAACTGAGTCGCGAACATGCGCCGAAGTGCCGATCTAAATCAACCGAATCGCGAACATGCTCCGAAGTGCCGATCTGAATCAACCGAGTCGCGAACAGGCTCCGAAGTGCCGATCTGAAAACTTCAACCAAAGAATGTAAAAAATAACTCTATTTCTCTAATAACTCTACAACTCTATGAAAGACCTAGATCATGTATCTAAAAATAAATCGCTATAGTAAAAGAGAAATAATGAGAGGAGTGAAGTTTCCTACCGTTGTGCTGTGTTTGGTCCTCAGGCGCGTCTTCACCTCGCTCACACGCGCGTTTACAACGCTAAATTAATCATCTTTGCTAATTATTATAAATTTACTTCATTGTCAGCTTCAGGTACTTCATTTATTATTGTTCAATGAACTGTTTGAAACAAAAAAAAGGTTGTATTTCAGTAATAATTCAAAATTATCAAAATAAAATAAAATAATGGTTTCTATTTTAATATCCTTTAAAATATAATTTATTTCTGTGATTGTGCAGCTGTATTTTCAGCATCATTCCTCCAGTCTTCAGTGTTACATGATCTTTAGAAATCATGAAATTATGATGATTTATTAATACAATTATTAATAGTTGTGCTACCAAATATTATTTTGGAATCTGCGATAATGTTTTCAGGATTCTTCGATGTATAATTTTTTTAAAGAACAGCGTTTATTCAAAATATAAATCTCTTCTAACAATATTAATCTTTGATATCACTTCTCATCAATGTAACACATCCTGAATAAAAGATTCTAAGATCTAATAAAGAATACAATTTCTTATAAAAAAAAAGGATAAAAATTTACTGAGCCCAAACTATTGAACTGTAGCGAATATTGTTAGAAAATATTTATATTTTAAATAAAAGCTCTTCTTTTTAACTTTTTATTCATCAACGAATCCTGAAAAAAGTATCACAGATTACAAAATAATATTTATCAGCAAAACTGTTGATAATTCTAATAATAAATCATCATATTATTCTGATTTCTGAAGATCATGTGACACTGAAGACTGGAGGAATGATGCTGAAAATACAGCTGCACATCACATGAATAAATTACACTTTCATGTATATTAAAATAGAAAAATGTTAATAATATCTTACAATATTACATGTTTTCCAGTATTTTTGATCAAATAAATGCTGTCTTGATGAGTAAAATAAATTCTTGTAAAAAAACATAAACAATCATTCTGATCCCAAACTCTGACCGGTAGTGTGTGTTTGTGTGTGTGTGTGTGTGTGTGTGTGTTTATATATATAGTCGCGAACAGGCTCCGAAGTGCCGATCTGAAAACTTCAACCAAAGAATGTAAAAAATAACTCTATTTCTCTAATAACTCTACAACTCTATGAAAGACCTAGATCACGTATCTAAAAATAAATCGCTATAGTAAAAGAGAAATAATGAGAGGAGTGAAGTTTCCTACCGTTGTGCTGTGTTTGGTCCTCAGGCGCGTCTTCACCTCGCTCACACGCGCGTTTACAACGCTAAATTAATCATCTTTGCTAATTATTATACATTTACTTCATTGTCAGCATCAGGTACTTCATTTATTATTGTCCAATGAACTGTTTGAAACAAAAAAAAGTTGTATTTCAGTAATAATTCAAAATTATCAAAATAAAATAAAATAAAATAATGGTTTCTATTTTAATATCCTTTAAAATATAATTTATTTCTGTGATGTGCAGCTGTATTTTCAGCATCATTCCTCCAGTCTTCAGTGTTACATGATCTTTAGAAATCATGAAATTATGATGATTTATTAATACAATTATTAATAGTTGTGCTACCAAATATTATTTTGGAATCTGCGATAATGTTTTCAGGATTCTTCGATGTATATATTTTTTAAAGAACAGCGTTTATTCAAAATATAAATCTCTTCTAACAATATTAATCTTTGATATCACTTCTCATCAATGTAACACATCCTGAATAAAAGATTCTAAGATCTAATAAAGAATACAATTTATTATTAAAAAAAAAGAAAGGATAAAAATTTACTGAGCCCAAACTATTGAACTGTAGTGAATATTCTTAGAAAATATTTATATTTTAAATAAAAGCTCTTCTTTTTAACTTTTTATTCATCAAAGAATCCTGAAAAAGTATCACAGATTACAAAAGAATATTTATCAGCAAAACTGTTGATAATTCTAATAATAAATCATCATATTATTCTGATTTCTGAAGATCATGTGACACTGAAGACTGGAGGAATGATGCTGAAAATACAGCTGCACATCACATGAATAAATTACACTTTCATGTATATTAAAATAGAAAAATGTTAATACTATCTTACAATATTACATGTTTTCCAGTATTTTTGTGAGCATATCTGCAACTGCAGTTTATAAGGAGTTTGGAAATGTCCCAGAAAAAGTGAAGTGTTCACCACTTCTAAGAGATCTGCTTCTGAGCAGTTAAGCACACTGTTGAAAAAAGATGTGAGAAGTGTGTCAAGATAGCAGGTTGATGATTTTAGGTGCTGCACTGTGTCTTCCAGAATGTTGCTATCAATTGCTTCAAAAATAGACAGTATCTTTTTTATATTGTGGCTGAATCTGTCTGACCTCTGCATTACTTGAGGATGTGCTAATCGCCTTCCTGATATTGATGATCTTCTCAGAAAAGAAGGATGCAAACTCATTGCATTTGCTGTCTGAGAGCATTTCACTGGGAATCTGACTTCAGTCTAAGTCTCGTAACTTTGAACGCTCCTCTGGTTTCAGTTGTGTTTTTGTTTATTTTGGTGACGTATAAATAAAGTCTTCCCATCTGCCTGCACTTGAGTCTTCGCCTCTTGCGATCCGTGACACTGCGTCCTTAATAACAATGGATGAAAAGTTTAGAGCCCTACTGATGATTAAGTCTAGAGTGTGTCCACCTTTGTGTGTGGGTCCATGTACATGCTGAATCGACAGGTAAAAAAAAAAGCCTCAAGTCCAAATATTAATTTATCACCAATTAACTGTTTGACAAACACTTCCTGCTTCGATGTCCTGATCTGAATTTAAAAAAAATCTCAAACATGCTCCGAGGTGCCGATCTGAATCAACCGAGTCGCGAAAATGCTCCAAAGCGCCGATCTGAATCAACCGAGTCGCGAACAGGCTCCGAAGTGCCGATCTGAATCAACCGAGTCGCGAACAGGCTCCGAAGTGCCGATCTGAATCAACCGAGTCGCGAACATGCGCCGAAGTGTCGATCTGAATCAACCGAGTCGCGAACATGCGCCGAAGCGCCGATCTGAATCAACCGAGTCGCGAACATGCTCCGAAATGCCGATCTGAATCAACCGAGTCGCGAACAGGCTCCGAAGTGCCGATCTAAATCAACCGAATCGCGAACATGCTCCGAAATGCCGATCTGAATCAACCGAGTTGCGAACAGGCTCCGAAGTGCCGATCTGAATCAACCGAGTCGCGAACATGCGGCGAAGTGTCGATCTGAATCAACCGAGTCGCGAACATGCGCCGAAGTGCCGATCTAAATCAACCGAATCGCGAACATGCTCCGAAGTGCCGATCTGAATCAACCGAGTCGCGAACAGGCTCCGAAGTGCCGATCTGAAAACTTCAACCAAAGAATGTAAAAAATAACTCTATTTCTCTAATAACTCTACAACTCCATGAAAGACCTAGATCACGTATCTAAAAATAAATCGCTATAGTAAAAGAGAAATAATGAGAGGAGTGAAATTTCCTACCGTTGTGCTGTGTTTGGTCCTCAGGCGCGTCTTCACCTCGCTCACACGCGCGTTTACAACGCTAAATTAATCATCTTTGCTAATTATTATACATTTACTTCATTGTCAGCTTCAGGTACCTCATTTATTATTGTTCAATGAACTGTTTGAAACAAAAAAAAGGTTGTATTTCAGTAATAATTCAAAATTATCAAAATAAAATAAAATAAAATAATGGTTTCTATTTTAATATCCTTTAAAATATAATTTATTTCTGTGATGTGCAGCTGTATTTTCAGCATCATTCCTCCAGTCTTCAGTGTTACATGATCTTTAGAAATCATGAAATTATGATGATTTATTAATACAATTATTAATAGTTGTGCTACCAAATATTATTTTGGAATCTGCGATAATGTTTTCAGGATTCTTCGATGTATAATTTTTTAAAGAACAGCGTTTATTCAAAATATAAATCTCTTCTAACAATATTAATCTTTGATATCACTTCTCATCAATGTAACACATCCTGAATAAAAGATTCTAAGATCTAATAAAGAATACAATTTCTTATAAAAAAAAAGGATAAAAATTTACTGAGCCCAAACTATTGAACTGTAGCGAATATTGTTAGAAAATATTTATATTTTAAATAAAAGCTCTTCTTTTTAACTTTTTATTCATCAACGAATCCTGAAAAAAGTATCACAGATTACAAAATAATATTTATCAGCAAAACTGTTGATAATTCTAATAATAAATCATCATATTATTCTGATTTTTGAAGATCATGTGACACTGAAGACTGGAGGAATGATGCTGAAAATACAGCTGCACATCACATGAATAAATTACACTTTCATGTATATTAAAATAGAAAAATTTTAATAATATCTTACAATATTACATGTTTTCCAGTATTTTTGATCAAATAAATGCTGTCTTGATGAGTAAAATAAATTCTTGTAAAAAAACATAAACAATCATTCTGATCCCAAACTCTGACCGGTAGTGTGTGTGTGTTTATATATATAGTCGCGAACAGGCTCCGAAGTGCCGATCTGAAAACTTCAACCAAAGAATGTAAAAAATAACTCTATTTCTCTAATAACTCTACAACTCTATGAAAGACCTAGATCACGTATCTAAAAATAAATCGCTATAGTAAAAGAGAAATAATGAGAGGAGTGAAGTTTCCTACCGTTGTGCTGTGTTTGGTCCTCAGGCGCGTCTTCACCTCGCTCACACGCGCGTTTACAACGCTAAATTAATCATCTTTGCTAATTATTATACATTTACTTCATTGTCAGCATCAGGTACTTCATTTATTATTGTTCAATGAACTGTTTGAAACAAAAAAAAAGTTGTATTTCAGTAATAATTCAAAATTATCAAAATAAAATAAAATAAAATAATGGTTTCTATTTTAATATCCTTTAAAATATAATTTATTTCTGTGATGTGCAGCTGTATTTTCAGCATCATTCCTCCAGTCTTCAGTGTTACATGATCTTTAGAAATCATGAAATTATGATGATTTATTAATACAATTATTAATAGTTGTGCTACCAAATATTATTTTGGAATCTGCGATAATGTTTTCAGGATTCTTCGATGTATATATTTTTTAAAGAACAGCGTTTATTCAAAATATAAATCTCTTCTAACAATATTAATCTTTGATATCACTTCTTATCAATGTAACACATCCTGAATAAAAGATTCTAAGATCTAGTTTGGAAATGTCCCAGAAAAAGTGAAGTGTTCACCACTTCTAAGAGATCTGCTTCTGAGCAGTTAAGCACACTGTTGAAAAAAGATGTGAGAAGTGTGTCAAGATAGCAGGTTGATGATTTTAGGTGCTGCACTGTGTCTTCCAGAATGTTGCTATCAATTGCTTCAAAAATAGACAGTATCTTTTTTATATTGTGGCTGAATCTGTCTGACCTCTGCATTACTTGAGGATGTGCTAATCGCCTTCCTGATATTGATGATCTTCTCAGAAAAGAAGGATGCAAACTCATTGCATTTGCTGTCTGAGAGCATTTCACTGGGAATCTGACTTCAGTCTATGTCTCGTAACTTTGAACGCTCCTCTGGTTTCAGTTGTGTTTCTGTTTATTTTGGTGACGTATAAATAAAATCTTCCCATCTGCCTGCACTTGAGTCTTCGCCTCTTGCGATCCGTGACACTACGTCCTTAATAACAATGGATGAAAAGTTTAGAGCCCTACTGATGATTAAGTCTAGATTGTGTCCACCTTTGTGTGTGGGTCCATGTACATGCTGAATCGACAGGTAAAAAAAAAAAGCCTCAAGTCCAAATATTCATTTATCACCAATTAACTGTTTGACAAACACTTCCTGCTTGGATGTCCTGATCTGAATTAAAAAAAAATCTCAAACATGCTCCGAGGTGCCGATCTGAATCAACCGAGTCGCGAACAGGCTCCGAAGTGCCGATCTGAATCAACCGAGTCGCGAACATGCGCCGAAGTGTCGATCTGAATCAACCGAGTCGCGAACAGGCTCCGAAGTGCCGATCTGAAAACTTCAACCAAAGAATGTAAAAAATAACTCTATTTCTCTAATAACTCTACAATTCTATGAAAGACCTAGATCATGTATCTAAAAATAAATCGCTATAGTAAAAGAGAAATAATGAGAGGAGTGAAGTTTCCTACCGTTGTGCTGTGTTTGGTCCTCAGGCGCGTCTTCACCTCGCTCACACGCGCGTTTACAACACTAAATTAATCATCTTTGCTAATTATTATACATTTACTTCATTGTCAGCTTTAGGTACTTCATTTATTATTGTTCAATGAACTGTTTGAAACAAAAAAAGGTTGTATTTCAGTAATAATTCAAAATTATCAAAATAAAATAAAATAATGGTTTCTATTTTAATATCCTTTAAAATATAATTTATTTCTGTGTTTGTGCAGCTGTATTTTCAGCATCATTCCTCCAGTCTTTGGTGTTACATGATCTTTAGAAATCATGAAATTATGATGATTTATTAATACAATTATTAATAGTTGTGCTACCAAATATTATTTTGGAATCTGCGATAATGTTTTCAGGATTCTTCGATGTATAATTTTTTTAAAGAACAGCGTTTATTCAAAATATAAATCTCTTCTAACAATATTAATCTTTGATATCACTTCTCATCAATGTAACACATCCTGAATAAAAGATTCTAAGATCTAATAAAGAATACAATTTCTTATAAAAAAAGGATAAAAATGTACTGAGCCCAAACTATTGAACTGTAGCGAATATTGTTAGAAAATATTTATATTTTAAATAAAAGCTCTTCTTTTTAACTTTTTATTCATCAACGAATCCTGAAAAAAGTATCACAGATTACAAAATAATATTTATCAGCAAAACTGTTGATAATTCTAATAATAAATCATCATATTATTCTGATTTTTGAAGATCATGTGACACTGAAGACTGGAGGAATGATGCTGAAAATACAGCTGCACATCACATGAATAAATTACACTTTCATGTATATTAAAATAGAAAAATGTTAATAATATCTTACAATATTACATGTTTTCCAGTATTTTTGATCAAATAAATGCTGTCTTGATGAGTAAAATAAATTCTTGTAAAAAAACATAAACAATCATTCTGATCCCAAACTCTGACCGGTAGTGTGTGTTTGTGTGTGTGTGTGTGTGTGTGTTTATATATATAGTCGCGAACAGGCTCCGAAGTGCCGATCTGAAAACTTCAACCAAAGAATGTAAAGAATAACTCTATTTCTCTAATAACTCTACAACTCCATGAAAGACCTAGATCACGTATCTAAAAATAAATCGCTATAGTAAAAGAGAAATAATGAGAGGAGTGAAGTTTCCTACCGTTCTGCTGTGTTTGGTCCTCAGGCGCGTCTTCACCTCGCTCACACGCGCGTTTACAACGCTAAATTAATCATCTTTGCTAATTATTATACATTTACTTCATTGTCAGCATCAGGTACTTCATTTATTATTGTCCAATGAACTGTTTGAAACAAAAAAAAGTTGTATTTCAGTAATAATTCAAAATTATCAAAATAAAATAAAATAAAATAATGGTTTCTATTTTAATATCCTTTAAAATATAATTTATTTCTGTGATGTGCAGCTGTATTTTCAGCATCATTCCTCCAGTCTTCAGTGTTACATGATCTTTAGAAATCATGAAATTATGATGATTTATTAATACAATTATTAATAGTTGTGCTACCAAATATTATTTTGGAATCTGCGATAATGTTTTCAGGATTCTTCGATGTATATATTTTTTAAAGAACAGCGTTTATTCAAAATATAAATCTCTTCTAACAATATTAATCTTTGATATCACTTCTCATCAATGTAACACATCCTGAATAAAAGATTCTAAGATCTAATAAAGAATACAATTTATTATTAAAAAAAAAAGAAAGGATAAAAATTTACTGAGCCCAAACTATTGAACTGTAGTGAATATTGTTAGAAAATATTTATATTTTAAATAAAAGCTCTTCTTTTTAACTTTTTATTCATCAAAGAATCCTGAAAAAGTATCACAGATTACAAAAGAATATTTATCAGCAAAACTGTTGATAATTCTAATAATAAATCATCATATTATTCTGATTTCTGAAGATCATGTGACACTGAAGACTGGAGGAATGATGCTGAAAATACAGCTGCACATCACATGAATAAATTACACTTTCATGTATATTAAAATAGAAAAATGTTAATACTATCTTACAATATTACATGTTTTCCAGTATTTTTGTGAGCATATCTGCAACTGCAGTTTATAAGGAGTTTGGAAATGTCCCAGAAAAAGTGAAGTGTTCACCACTTCTAAGAGATCTGCTTCTGAGCAGTTAAGCACACTGTTGAAAAAAGATGTGAGAAGTGTGTCAAGATAGCAGGTTGATGATTTTAGGTGCTGCACTGTGTCTTCCAGAATGTTGCTATCAATTGCTTCAAAAATAGACAGTATCTTTTTTATATTGTGGCTGAATCTGTCTGACCTCTGCATTACTTGAGGATGTGCTAATCGCCTTCCTGATATTGATGATCTTCTCAGAAAAGAAGGATGCAAACTCATTGCATTTGCTGTCTGAGAGCATTTCACTGGGAATCTGACTTCAGTCTAAGTCTCGTAACTTTGAACGCTCCTCTGGTTTCAGTTGTGTTTTTGTTTATTTTGGTGACGTATAAATAAAGTCTTCCCATCTGCCTGCACTTGAGTCTTCGCCTCTTGCGATCCGTGACACTGCGTCCTTAATAACAATGGATGAAAAGTTTAGAGCCCTACTGATGATTAAGTCTAGAGTGTGTCCACCTTTGTGTGTGGGTCCATGTACATGCTGAATCGACAGGTAAAAAAAAAAGCCTCAAGTCCAAATATTAATTTATCACCAATTAACTGTTTGACAAACACTTCCTGCTTCGATGTCCTGATCTGAATTTAAAAAAAATCTCAAACATGCTCCGAGGTGCCGATCTGAATCAACCGAGTCGCGAAAATGCTCCAAAGCGCCGATCTGAATCAACCGAGTCGCGAACAGGCTCCGAAGTGCCGATCTGAATCAACCGAGTCGCGAACAGGCTCCGAAGTGCCGATCTGAATCAACCGAGTCGCGAACATGCGCCGAAGTGTCGATCTGAATCAACCGAGTCGCGAACATGCGCCGAAGCGCCGATCTGAATCAACCGAGTCGCGAACATGCTCCGAAATGCCGATCTGAATCAACCGAGTCGCGAACAGGCTCCGAAGTGCCGATCTAAATCAACCGAATCGCGAACATGCTCCGAAATGCCGATCTGAATCAACCGAGTCGCGAACAGGCTCCGAAGTGCCGATCTGAATCAACCGAGTCGCGAACATGCGGCGAAGTGTCGATCTGAATCAACCGAGTCGCGAACATGCGCCGAAGTGCCGATCTAAATCAACCGAATCGCGAACATGCTCCGAAGTGCCGATCTGAATCAACCGAGTCGCGAACAGGCTCCGAAGTGCCGATCTGAAAACTTCAACCAAAGAATGTAAAAAATAACTCTATTTCTCTAATAACTCTACAACTCTATGAAAGACCTAGATCACGTATCTAAAAATAAATCGCTATAGTAAAAGAGAAATAATGAGAGGAGTGAAATTTCCTACCGTTGTGCTGTGTTTGGTCCTCAGGCGCGTCTTCACCTCGCTCACACGCGCGTTTACAACGCTAAATTAATCATCTTTGCTAATTATTATACATTTACTTCATTGTCAGCTTCAGGTACCTCATTTATTATTGTTCAATGAACTGTTTGAAACAAAAAAAAGGTTGTATTTCAGTAATAATTCAAAATTATCAAAATAAAATAAAATAAAATAATGGTTTCTATTTTAATATCCTTTAAAATATAATTTATTTCTGTGATGTGCAGCTGTATTTTCAGCATCATTCCTCCAGTCTTCAGTGTTACATGATCTTTAGAAATCATGAAATTATGATGATTTATTAATACAATTATTAATAGTTGTGCTACCAAATATTATTTTGGAATCTGCGATAATGTTTTCAGGATTCTTCGATGTATAATTTTTTAAAGAACAGCGTTTATTCAAAATATAAATCTCTTCTAACAATATTAATCTTTGATATCACTTCTCATCAATGTAACACATCCTGAATAAAAGATTCTAAGATCTAATAAAGAATACAATTTCTTATAAAAAAAAAAGGATAAAAATTTACTGAGCCCAAACTATTGAACTGTAGCGAATATTGTTAGAAAATATTTATATTTTAAATAAAAGCTCTTCTTTTTAACTTTTTATTCATCAACGAATCCTGAAAAAAGTATCACAGATTACAAAATAATATTTATCAGCAAAACTGTTGATAATTCTAATAATAAATCATCATATTATTCTGATTTTTGAAGATCATGTGACACTGAAGACTGGAGGAATGATGCTGAAAATACAGCTGCACATCACATGAATAAATTACACTTTCATGTATATTAAAATAGAAAAATTTTAATAATATCTTACAATATTACATGTTTTCCAGTATTTTTGATCAAATAAATGCTGTCTTGATGAGTAAAATAAATTCTTGTAAAAAAACATAAACAATCATTCTGATCCCAAACTCTGACCGGTAGTGTGTGTGTGTTTATATATATAGTCGCGAACAGGCTCCGAAGTGCCGATCTGAAAACTTCAACCAAAGAATGTAAAAAATAACTCTATTTCTCTAATAACTCTACAACTCTATGAAAGACCTAGATCACGTATCTAAAAATAAATCGCTATAGTAAAAGAGAAATAATGAGAGGAGTGAAGTTTCCTACCGTTGTGCTGTGTTTGGTCCTCAGGCGCGTCTTCACCTCGCTCACACGCGCGTTTACAACGCTAAATTAATCATCTTTGCTAATTATTATACATTTACTTCATTGTCAGCATCAGGTACTTCATTTATTATTGTCCAATGAACTGTTTGAAACAAAAAAAAAGTTGTATTTCAGTAATAATTCAAAATTATCAAAATAAAATAAAATAAAATAATGGTTTCTATTTTAATATCCTTTAAAATATAATTTATTTCTGTGATGTGCAGCTGTATTTTCAGCATCATTCCTCCAGTCTTCAGTGTTACATGATCTTTAGAAATCATGAAATTATGATGATTTATTAATACAATTATTAATAGTTGTGCTACCAAATATTATTTTGGAATCTGCGATAATGTTTTCAGGATTCTTCGATGTATATATTTTTTAAAGAACAGCGTTTATTCAAAATATAAATCTCTTCTAACAATATTAATCTTTGATATCACTTCTTATCAATGTAACACATCCTGAATAAAAGATTCTAAGATCTAGTTTGGAAATGTCCCAGAAAAAGTGAAGTGTTCACCACTTCTAAGAGATCTGCTTCTGAGCAGTTAAGCACACTGTTGAAAAAAGATGTGAGAAGTGTGTCAAGATAGCAGGTTGATGATTTTAGGTGCTGCACTGTGTCTTCCAGAATGTTGCTATCAATTGCTTCAAAAATAGACAGTATCTTTTTGATATTGTGGCTGAATCTGTCTGACCTCTGCATTACTTGAGGATGTGCTAATCGCCTTCCTGATATTGATGATCTTCTCAGAAAAGAAGGATGCAAACTCATTGCATTTGCTGTCTGAGAGCATTTCACTGGGAATCTGACTTCAGTCTATGTCTCGTAACTTTGAACGCTCCTCTGGTTTCAGTTGTGTTTTTGTTTATTTTGGTGACGTATAAATAAAATCTTCCCATCTGCCTGCACTTGAGTCTTCGCCTCTTGCGATCCGTGACACTACGTCCTTAATAACAATGGATGAAAAGTTTAGAGCCCTGGGTCATTATACGAAAACGTGCCATTTTGTGTCCCTCAGGAAAAAAAAGCTCTGTAAATCTTAATAAAACATAAAAGAAATAGAATATTTTATATTTTAGTTTCCATAATGTCTCATAATATAAGAATAAATTATTTTCTGTTTCTTTGGTTTTTAAAGGATTTTAATCACATTTTTGTACAAAGCATCTTGAAGAAATGTTGAAAATGGCCTGTCCCTCAGTAAGATTTTTCTACTTCTACTTGCTATCGAGGCCAAAAAAGTCAAACTATCATAAAAAAACATATACTTGTATAAAGCCTTAAGTGTCAGTTCATTAGTCATAAATGGATTTTATTCTTAACGTGTCAAATAAAATAAAAAAACACACAATTTAGTCGGGTCCCTAGGTTCTCGTCAACCCTGTTACTTTTTATAAAAACACCTCTTTAAAGATAATGGACTGTTCCAAAAGTTGCATC
This sequence comes from Carassius auratus, assembly GCF_003368295.1. Lineage (NCBI taxonomy): Eukaryota > Metazoa > Chordata > Actinopteri > Cypriniformes > Cyprinidae > Carassius > Carassius auratus. The sequence goes on along the minus strand of NW_020526500.1, from coordinate 46,876 downwards.
AGTTCCAGGAAGTGACATTATCTGACTTTCATGAAGTTGATGGTAGAAGACAAGTAAGTGTTCTCTTCTTTTTAATGAATTTTCTTTGAGGTTATGTAATGTCTGAAAGACAGGGACACGCTCATTGTGTCAGCCCTGTTACCAGAAAAGCATATGTTAAAAAGTTTTTTGTACATATTTAAAAATTTACATATATGATAATATTTAAGCCTCTCATTAAGGCACGTAATGTAGTGTCATTACCTATACCTCATGGCTAGTAATGGCCGGCAATAACCTTTTTCGTCAACCCTGTTACCGTCAACCCTGTAACCATTCCAGGGTAAGAGGGTTGACCCAAGTACGCTTTTGTGTGTCTTACCCATGTTGTATACACAAGAAGGGTTAAATCAAGGGCAACTGGACTAGGTACGTCCATATTTGAAGCTATTGCCTCTCATCCAAGGGGTTTCTTCATTTCTAAATGACTGATGGGGAGTGCCAGGCATTTAACCTCTGTGGGGTTGTCACCCCTGAGCCAACCCTTCTTGGATAACTATGACCTGGATGACTGAGAATTTTAACAGACATACTTTTCTTACAAATAGTATACATAATATACATGTTTTTACAGTTTTTATCCCTAAAAATCATGTTTTTTTATTAATTCTACTGATAGATTGGTTTAAATATGTTGAGGTTACTGATCTATACTGATACACACAAGTGCATTGGGTTTTATAAATGTGCTTTATAAATCAAAAGTCATTATTTTTTTTATTATGAGAAGTCAATAAATTAACAAGCTTTTCAGTTTGCATTTGGGATACTCTCCATACATGCACTCCATCCAAATAGTTTGAAAAAGTTTTCTTGTCAAAAAATAAATCAAGCTTGTGTGACTTGTATGATTATTTGATGGCATGTGAACTACTTACATTTACAGTATGCTACACAATCATAAATAATCAGGGCTGGGGTGTAACGAAATACATGTAACAGCGTTACGTATGTAAAATACAAAATATGAGTAACTGTATTTCGTTAAAATTACATTTTAAATAAGGGTTAATCAGATTACAGTAACATCTGAAAACTATTTTAGATTACCAGTGATTACTTTTATTTTGATGTAATTTATTAATTTAATATTTAAGTTTGGGGATTTCAAACAATACCGCGACTGATTTTTTCCCGTTACAAGCACATAACGACACAAACATTCTCCTAGAAATCACACTATGCATTCAGTCAACAGATCCATACGAAGCATGCATAAAATAAAGGTTTATGAAGTCAAACAATAGCTTTATGTGGTTTACAGATGAACTTCTTTATTCATTCGAAATGTTCAGTATCATCTTTGGCTCGGTAATGCAAATTCACGATCCAATTCGTGAACAGATGATTCTTATTCGTGAATCTTTTAAAATAATAATTTCCTTTATTTATTTATTTAATGAAACCAGTGTGGAAACCAATGCTTCACTAACGGGATAGATCTGGGTCAGGGTATATTCTGGCAAACCGTTTACCAATCAAGTTTCTCAATTGGCAAAGCAAACTGTGGTACACGCCACTACCAACACCGAATGGGTAAATCTGTGTTTTCTCAGCACAATATCATAGAAAGTATGAGGTTTGAGAAGGAGAAGGCGGGGCAACAGTTAAAACATTTTAAAGGGACACTGAGTAGGAATTACTCCCATCTAGTGGTGAAATTGTATTTTGCATTCAAACTAATTTTGCTCTCCAGCGCCTCGCTTTTTCAAATGCGCATTGCATCTACGGTAGGCGATATGTACCAAAAAGCTTTGACAGGATGTATTCTAATAGCACTTCGTCGAGTTTTCCTTCAGGTGAACAGGTGTGTTATTTCAAACAAACTGCAACATGACAACTAACAAACGAATGTTACAGTATGAATTACTGACTGTGGAAAACATGAAATATTGTAATTAGTAGTTATGTCTAATTTATTCGTTATATTTTCTGAATTATATGCATTGTTAGATATAAACAAAATATTATAATATAGACTGTAACACTGACTTACCTGTCGAGAAGAAAACTGGCCACTTCAGCGTCTCTTTTGAAATCTTTATCAAGCATTAGCTCTTTCCACCTAGAAAAAGCTTCCCCGACATTAACTCTTGTTTTCTGTAATCTACGGTCACGTTTCCTTTTACGTTCTATTTTTGACTGTTTTGGCGACGATGTTTTCTTCTCCTGTGGCGCGGCATATGTATGGTCCATAATAAGAATGCAATCCAGACTTTTAAACTTGCCGGTGCAGTTTCAAGCGCCTCTCACTGCTCTGCACCTGCGTTTCTGGCTCTGACCGAAAACGCGTTGTGGAAACGCGTTGGCTTAGTACTTTTTGTCCCTCTCTGCTATTATAGTTTTGCAAGATGGCGGAACTACATGGAAGCCTCCGTCGACCTACCGTCCCATGTATATAAAGATAATAAATTCTTCATTTACAAGGATTAGTTTAAACATTGGCATAGGTATTTGTACACCATTGAGGGCATATTTATAAATAAAAATATTGATTTTAGATAATAAAATACCTAAAAAGTTACTTATTGTCCCTTTAAAGTTATAGTTCATGCAAACAGATAAGTTTCGGTTTTTCATCATTTTTATGCTAAAATATCTCAATAGAGCCGTCTACATAATATGCTGATTAGTCATGTTGAATTAAAGGTTTATGAATGTCCAATTAAGACTCCATTACAACCATAATTGTAACTCAAACAAGCAGTATAATCAATACGGTAGCTGTTGTCAACCCTGTAACTGATGTGTCAACCCTGTTACTTGTATAATATTCTAATATAACTTAAAAAATGTAAATAAAAATGTAATCAATTAATTGTAAATGTTTAGTAAGAGAGGCTAATAATCCACTCAAAATTGAATTGAGGTGTTTAATTTTTGTTTCCATACATTTTTCTTAAAACAGAAGATGCTGGGAGAGTGTAATTTGGAAATGAACGTATTCATCCCCTTAAAAAAATAAAACTTTCAATATTCTCAATTCACAAACACTCTTAATGTAACAAGGGGGAGTATATCTTCCACAGTATATCAGATTTGTTCTATACATGTATTTAAAACCTTTTCAAAAAGTAATTAATATGTTGGTAACAGGGTTGACCAAAAACACACATTTAAATTAGTTAAATGAAAAAAATGAAAAAAATAAGATAGCCTGAGATGGCACGGCACATTTTCCTGAGAGGTAAGGATCTACTTAATCCAAAAAGGGGCTTAAAGATTTTCAAAACAGAAATTTGAAAATCAAACATTAAAAGTGGGAAATGGCACGTTTTCGTATAATGACCCCCCTACTGATGATTAAGTCTAGAGTGTGTCCACCTTTGTGTGTGGGTCCATGTCCATGCTGAATCGACAGGTAAAAAAAAGCCTCAAGTCCAAATATTCATTTATCACCAATTAACTGTTTGACAAACACTTCCTGCTTCGATGTCCTGATCTGAATTAAAAAAAAATCTCAAACATGCTCCGAGGTGCCGATCTGAATCAACCGAGTCGCGAAAATGCTCAGAAGTGCCGATCTGAATCAACCGAGTCGCGAACAGGCTCCGAAGTGCCGATCTGAATCAACCGAGTCGCGAACATGCGCCGAAGTGTCGATCTGAATCAACCGAGTCGCGAACATGCGCCGAAGTGTCGCCCTGAATCAACCGAGTCGCGAACAGGCTCCGAAGTGCTGATCTTAATCAACCGAATTGTAAACATGCTCCGAAGTGCCGATCTGAATCAACCGAGTCGCGAACAGGCCCCGAAGTGCCGATCTGAATCAACCGAGTCGCGAACAGGCTCCAAAGTGCCGATCTGAATCAACCGAGTCGCGAACAGGTTCCGAAGTGCCGATCTGAATCAACCGAGTCGCGAACAGGCTCCGAAGTGCCAATTTGAATCAACAGAATCGCGAACAGGCTCCGAAGTGCCGATCTGAATCAACAGGGTCGCGAACAGGCTCCGAAGTGACGCCCAGCTCGTGACGACGTAACTGGACCAGACCATATTCGTTGCAGCGATGTCCCAAATAACGTTCCAGCGACGTAACTTGTGATTCCCACAAACGTGGAATGTGAATAGTAACCTCCTAACGAACAAACTGGCACGTTATGAGGACGTGACCTTACCGGATAATATTGGTAGCAACAACATATTTTCACCTCACCATTACCTTGAAATACATAAAGAACTAATAAACTCAATCCATCTCTAGTGTAAAAAATAAACCTTACGAAATCTAATTGTAATCTAATTATAGGGGATTCATTGTAAATACATTAATTACATACATTCAATGCAAGCAAATACAAAAACATTACATTCTAATATAAAATAGACAAAACACACTGCATTCATTCACAAATCAACATTTATTCAGCACTACTTTCTACAAATATTAAGCCAAAAAAACATTGTCATGAGCACAGAAAACTAAATACATAAATTCATAGATTACACAATATAAACAACAGATAATGTTTGTCTTAAGAATGGGGATAGTTAATGACGTTATCAATGAAAATTATATATAATTATCAGTATAATAATTGATACAACTCTACATAATTTGGTGCAGCAAAAAATACATGATAAATAGATATGAAACAATTGAGCAGATACTGCACAGAGATACTGCACAAAGTAAAACTGTTTCTTGAGCGTTGTATATGAGGCTCCTGGTATAAATGTCTGGTGGTGATGTGCTTTAATTACATGGCATGCAGGAAAAAATGTAGCTAATTCATGCGCACTATTTTCTATTTCATTCCCTTGATTTGCTAAATCATGTACAATATTTATACATCAAGAGAACGAATTAGTAAATTGTGCATACGATTTAGCAAATCAATGAAATGTAAAAGTAAGCTTGCACGTTTTAGTACATCGAGGGAACGAATTAGTAAATCATGGACATGACTTCTTTTTTTTCTTGCATGTCATGATCAGGGCTCTGTGCTCACTATCAGAGGATAAACCTAAACAATATAGCAATTTCCAAAGAACCATAATTCTTGAGCTTCTCAGATAAAAAGCATTCATAAAGCGTAAAGATATGAAAAATGAACAATATAGAGATTTCTAGCATCTCTACTGTATTATTTGTCCCACACGAAAACAGTTTTAAAGAAAATGAGCGTATTGACTTTCTCAGAAGAATCTGTGATCTCTGATTACTGAATGTGGAGATGACTCTTTCAGACAGTGCTGAGGAGGCAGAGTTAGATGCAGGACAGCTGATAGAGAAGAGGAAGAGTGTGTTTCTTACCCCAGCAGCAGAAGAAAGGCTCTTCTGAGGGAAGGACAGGAGGCTTGATGCAGTGTTTTGCTGTAGAACAATGCTCCTTCTCAGCACCTGATCTTCTTCAGAAAAGAGTTCCTCTAGTGTAGAGTCAGACACTTAGATTTCTTGCAAACTAGAATCTTTGAATAACATTTAGCATATTACTGTAGTCATGTTCATTGTTTTTATTATAACACATGGAAAGTTTATGAGAAAATTGTTAAATGTGTTCTTCCTCCTCTTCTTCATCCTGGGCCTGCACTGTCAACATCCTTCTCTGAGCTGAAAGGGAGGATCATCTTGTTAATGTTGCTTATGTACAGGTCCTTCTCAAAAAAATTAGCATATTGTGATAAAGTTCATTATTTTCCATAATGTAATGATAAAAATTAAACTTTCATATATTTTAGATTCATTGCACACCAACTGAAATATTTCAGGTCTTTTAATGTTTTAATACTGATGATTTTGGCATACAGCTCATGAAAACCCAAAATTCCTGTCTCAAAAAATTAGCATATAATGAAAAGGTTCTCTAAACGAGCTATTAACCTAATCATCTGTATCAACTAGTAAACTCTAAACACCTGCAAAAGATTCCTGAGGCTTTTAAAATCTCCCAGCCTGGTTCATTACTCAAAACCGCAATCGTGGGTAAGACTGCCGACCTGACTGCTGTCCAGAAGGCCATCATTGACACCCTCAAGCGAGAGGGTAAGACACAGAAAGAAATTTCTGAACGAATAGGCTGTTCCCAGAGTGCTGTATCAAGGCACCTCAGTGGGAAGTCTGTGGGAAGGAAAAAGTGTGGCAAAAAACGCTGCACAACGAGAAGAGGTGACCGGACCCTGAGGAAGATTGTGGAGAAGGACCGATTCCAGACCTTGGGGGACCTGCAGAAGCAGTGGACTGAGTCTGGAGTAGAAACATCCAGAGCCACCGTGCACAGGTGTGCAGGAAATGGGCTACAGAGAAGCAGCACTGGACTGTTGCTCCCAAGTACTTTTTTCGGATGAATGTCAGCCATGTCAGCTGCTGGTGTTGGTCCACTGTGTTTTATCAAGGGCAGGGTCAAAATGCAGCTAGCTATCAGGAGATTTTGGAGCACTTCATGCTTCCATCTGCTGAAAAGCTTTATGGAGATGAAGATTTCGTTTTTCAGCACGACCTGGCACCTGCTCACAGTGCCAAAACCACTTGTAAATGGTTTACTGACCATGGTATAACTGTGCTCAATTGGCCTGCCAACTCTCCTGACCAGAACCCCATAGTGAATCTGTGGGATATTGTGAAGAGAAAGTTGAGAGACGCAAGACCCAACACTCTGGATGAGCTTAAGGCCGTTATCGAAGCATCCTGGGCCTCCATAACACCTCAGCAGTGCCACAGGCTGATTGCCTCCATGCCACGCCGCATTGAAGCAGTCATTTCTGCAAAAGGATTCCCGACCAAGTATTGAGTGCATAACTGAACATAATTATTTGAAGGTTGACTTTTTTTGTATTAAAAACACTTTTCTTTTATTGATCGGATGAAATATGCTAATTTTTTGAGACAGGAATTTTGGGTTTTCATGAGCTGTATGCCAAAATCATCAGTATTAAAACAATAAAAGACCTGAAATATTTCAGTTGGTGTGCAATGAATCAAAAATATATGAAAGTTAAATTTTTATGATTACATTATGGAAAATAATGAACTTTATCACAATATGCTAATTTTTTGAGAAGGACTTGTATGTTCACAACCAGTCAAAAATCTGGAATCTTTTCTTTATGGTTTTCAAGATAAGTCTCTTCTGCTCACCAAGGCTAAATTAACTTGATCAAAATTACAACAACAAAAAAAATAATATTGTAAAAGTAAAAAAAAAAGTAAGAAATAACAGTTTTCATACTCTTTTTCAAACATACTTTCAAACTTATTTATTGAAATAATTATGAGGCAAAGCTGAATTTTTCAATAACTTTACTCCAATCTTCAGTGTCACATGATCCTTTTCATATACTGATTTGCTGCTTTTTCATAAACATTGCTGATTATCATCAATCAGTGCATTTACATGCACCTAATCACATTATTGCCACTACACTCTAAGAAATGAAATGTTGTATTTAATTAATAAAGTTATGTCAACCGGTCCCACAAAACTTAGTTGCTTAAATGGAAAAGGTAATATACAATTAATTGTAACATAATGTTTTAAGTAAATCGTTCATAACGGTGTTAATTAAATGGTACATTACACAATTATTTTGAATAAATGTAAATTATTGTCTTGAATTTAATGACTATAGCTTGAACTAACATTACCTGATTAAGTTCTATCTATTAAACAGAAATAAGCTAATGTTATCCATTTGTGTTGATTATACTTGCTCGGTTTAAAAAGAAAACTACTCAAGTCACTTTAATTAACTTTATTCACCTTTGGTTTTGAAATATAATTAAGTCAAAAAGTAATGTTGACCTTCAAGGTAAATTAATATATCTGGGATTATCATGACTGATAAAATTATTACAAATACGTAAGCAAAACTTACATACAAATACAAAGTGTAAAAATACAATTGAAGACACCAACATAAATCCACGTATAAAATGCAAATAGACCAATATAAATAATAATTCAAAAATATAAAACTTGTTTGTGAATCTTCACCATCTGATAATGTTCAATCCCAATATAGCTTTATAGTAAATTGGAACTTTGACGTCAACAATGTCTAACAGGTGTTGCCTACTGAAATTAAAACTAAAGAGGCAAATCCTTGTTTTCTATATGGAGGGAGGTTAAATTAACTGAAGTTTAAAATCAAGAGGATTTATGCTGCAGAAAAATTCTCACTTCACCGTTAGAACATACTATGTTCAGACTTTACATACCTGCTGACTTATCAAGAACATTTTTATAAAAAATACAAGGTTTATAGTTTGCATTAAAAGGAGAAATAGAAAATCAGCAATGTTTACGTAACAAAAAAACAACCTTCACCTTAAATTGTTTGAGATGGTTTCATCATAACAAACCAGTGTTTGTTGTATTTCACATCTTTTGATTCTGAAGAAATCAGAAAACAAGAAAAGTTTAAATGCCAATTACCACAACCAACATTGTCTTTAGATTGCTAGATGTTTTGTCTAGCAGCAGTCCAAAATCCAAAGCACTGAGCCTCCCCAAGCAAGTTGATGACCAACTGCAGTCCTGTCTGCTTATTACAAACCATCATTGATTATAGCTTTATTTTGTCAAGCAGCAGTCCAAAAATAAAGTAACAGTCAACACAACTAAAGTGTCCAAAGCCGGGTATAGTCTTGTCTGGTGCAGGTGATTTTACTAATGCAGTTTGTTTTTGAGGACCTTGCACTTTAGTGGAGAGCTTGTTCCCATCCAATTCCATAAACACTTTCTGAAGAAATTCAAATGTGTATCGCAGCTCCTTGGGATAGCTCAGTTTAAACAGTATCAAGCCAAACAGGACTGCACATCGATTTGCAACCTCTTTAGATCTCGCAGCACTGTGCAGCCTTCAATGACGACGCCAACATCCTCAGGTGGATCTGAAGCATCTGCTCCATCATGTCGAACAATGTAGACACCCAAAGCCAGTCTCTCCATTTCCATCATTGCATCAATACCAATATCCTCAGTAGCCTATGACAAAGAAAGAGACCCATTATTAATTATGCATCTATGACACTAGAAACAAACTCAAAAGATGTTAAGTTTACAATTAGAGAACATTCCCAAGAAGTATATTTGCTTATTATTTTGCCTGTGTTTAAATAAGACAGATTTTTTTTTCTTTGGCTTAACTTTACAAAATGCTATACATTAATGTAGAAATTGTTGTCCATTATGTTTTTGGTTGATCAATCATCATATTTGTTTTTGAAAATTTGATATTGCCAACATTGGCAAAAATCAATTTAGCATAACATGCATGTTCTGAGCCTACAACACATTTCAGTTCACAGGTTTGTGAAATGAAAATATAAAAATACATATTTTTCTGTATCAATTTGTTTAAGATTGACAAAGAATGCGACTTACCCAGTACTCCTTAATAAGGCTGTCAGGCTTTTCAATTAAGTAGACGCACAACGCCTTGAGGATGCATGTCCATCGTACTGTGCATTGTAATATAGAGTAGAACAACCACATGCATGGATTCTTACCACATTGCCTCCAAACCTTTGTCAATTGAATATGTGCTCATTTGTTTTATACCCAAATACAGTATTTAGACATTAATTCCACGTATTTAAATTAAATACAGATGATGAATAATACTTTACCTGGCTCTCAGAAAACAGGCCTGGCCATCTGTTTTTGAACTCTGCTATGAAGGGCATATCTTCCAACAACTTCCTGTCTTCTATATGCAAAGGTTCCTTCCATTTTACTTTTGATTACCTGTTGGTTTTTCTTCTTTTTCAATATTACTTGTTCTGTAGTCCTTAAATGTAAAACATCAACATGACATCAACTCAAATAAGTTTTAAGTGCATTCCATGTTTTGAATGAGCATGGGCATTCATAATATGTGCATGGATATCTGGAGTGTCCCTGACCCTAATGGCCATGGATTAATTTATAGTGTTTTAGTAATTGGTACCTTGTAGATTCACTTTCAGGACACTGTTTGCACCTCCACATTCAGAGCCTAAAAAAAAAGACATGAAAGTGTTAATGATATAGAATCCCTTCCAAATCTATAGCAATTATATTTGAGCCACTGACTGGCTCATCTCATGATGGGTACAGTGTATGCCCGCCTTAATAACAGACAGTAAGGCTGCTCAGATCACGATCGGCCGATCGTTAATGCGCATCTCGTCAGTAAAGCCGGTTCTCTAATCAGGGGTTAATTCCATCAGGTGCATGATTTCTCATAGAGCAGCTGTTACTACACAGAGTCGTTGTTAACTGAGAAGATGCGCAAATAAACGCTGAAAATGAACGTTGATTTGCGCATCTTCTCAGTTAACAACGACTCTGTCTAGTAACAGCTGATCTATGTGAAATCACGCACTTGATGGAATTAACCGCTGATTAGAGAACCTTTACTTGCTTTACTGACGAGATGCGCATTAACAATCAGCCAATCGTGATCAGAACAGCCCTAACAGACAGCAGCACTAATTTAATAATATAATGGAGTTTAAAAAACAAAACAAGAACAATACTAGTTTAAAACTGTAGCTAAAAAAAAAAACATTTAAAAAAGAACATGGCTATTATGGCTAATGTTAATTATCAATAAAAAGATAGAGCGCATTGTTTAAAGCTAAATTACAACACAACTAAACTAAACTAAAATAACTACACAGAATTCTAATATTTCGGTAATTTAATGACCACTTCTAACACTTAACTATGACAAGGATACAGGCTAATTCTGTGTTAAGCTAGCAAGAAATCGTTTTAAACTATCAACAAAGTATACGTCTAAGCACACAAAAACATTTCACAAATGTGCAATTGTAAAATATATTACTAAAAAAACGTTCTACTTACCAAATAATTTATGGATGAAAACGGATTTAAAAAATTTGGACAAGGGCAGATGGAAAATGGATGCTTCTTGCTTCCTCCCGTGCATGTGCGAAATTGCAAGTACGGAAAGTACTTTGGGACAATCTTCAACTGCTAGTAGGTTTAAAATGATCTGGTTAAGTTGGTTTAAATCTGTGACATTTTGTAGACTTGAAATATTATACTATTAATTTAATGCAATGAAACTTGCTTATTTTTACTATATAAACATAATACTTTTAGTAATTTTACCATAAAACTAGTATTTAAATTTAACTACACCCATGCTTCATTTCTAAGAGTGTATGATCAAAGTGTAAATCTGCTGATGACGTACATGAATGATGTGAATCACATCTGCAGTTAGCTTACTACGGTCATTAGTTCCACTGAACTCTATTGGTAACGAAGGAACTTGTGACCACAGTTGGTTTTAGGGAAACGTACCCCATATTAGAAATGATGGGGAAGAAAACTTAGCATTTCTGGAGAGTCACTTTTTTTCTTCATGATTATTTTATAAAAACAAAGTTCAAAACATTGAAAAAAAAAGTAATCTTTTGTGAAATTACAAAAGTGTTCTTTACCAATGGTATTCAATTTTATGCATCCTTGCTGTTAGCATCCCCCCCCCCCCCCCCCCCCCCAAAAAAAAAAAAATATTTAACTGTAGTGTAGAGAAAAGGTTTGGGCAGCACAACTGTTTTCAACGCTAGTAATAATCAGAAAAATTTATTGAGCAGTAAACCATAATTTAGAATGATTTCTGAAGATCATGTGACACTGAAGACTGGAGTAATTAATGCTGAAAATATAGCTGTGCATTATAGAAATAAACGTTACTTTTAAAATATATTTAAAACTTTTGACTCACTGTGTACATTGCTACATTTAAATGAAAACTCAACTTGTAATAAACAATGCACACATTCTCAAAGAACTTACATTCTGGTGATTACTTCCTTCCCTCACTGCTGTCTTCTTCAGTCGTTCACAGACCTCCTTAGACAATTTGGATAAGTCACAAATTGCAATAGTTATATAACTATAATCACAATACTCAACTATATATATAATTATAAATATATATATTGAATCAGCACACAAGTATCGGGATAGTACTGAATTGGCAGATTAGCATATCATCCCAGCCCTAGTTACTATAGTCAAAACAATGAAACTCTCTTCAAGAGCGCACAATAACTGAGATTTAAAACTGTTAAAAGAAAAGGCTCAAAATATTGCACACATATAATACACAACATCAATATCTCTTCCCTTGGTGTTTTGAACATTTCTATAAGTAATTCTACACGCTGTGACTCTTTGTTGCTTCAAGCGATCAATCTGCGCACTGGTTGTGTTTACGTGCTGCACGCTGTATAGGAGCCATACCCTTCCGTATTATAATACATTAGCACAATGAAAGATTATTAAGTCTTTCTTGTTCTGTCCCATCTACCACATGTTGCTGCCTTCATTACTGTGCTATACATTTAAAAGAAATGTATTTTACACGCACACATGCATTATGTACACACACACACACACACACACACACACACACACACACACACTTTTGCACATCCTGTCATACCGGTGACTGGGTGTTGCTGCAATAGACTCATTTTGCAGCATTAAGGTTAACGATTAATCGATTAATTGATCGTTAATTTAAACGATGACCGATCATGGAAATTATTGAAAATTGACATCCCTACACAGAAGTATAGAAATTCTACATTGATTAAAAAAAAAAAGCAAAAAACTGATTGGATTGGTAAAGTCTATTACTCCTCGTTTTCATCAAGTGCTAGAGTTGTAGCAATTTCTTATAAATAAAAAACCTTAGATTTCAATTAAATACAGTAGAAAAGGATACCTCAGGTAGATTTATATTAGTTGACTGTATAATTAACAGGAACAGGTTGACACTGGCATCAATATACGGCCCTAATACAGATGATCCAATTTTCTTTAATAAATTAACCATAAAACTGGCTTCCGCAGAGGGTCAATGTATTCTGGGTGGAGATTTCAATCTTGTGTTGAACCCGTCATTAGATCGCTCAGCCCCCAAGAACACTACTTTGTCAAAATATGCAACAGCATTGTATCAAGGCATGAATGAACTTGGGTTAAAAGATGTGTGGAGACTGCAAAACCCGGGTAAAAAGGAATTCTCTTTCTACTCTAATGTTCACAATACATACTCTAGAATTGACTTGTTTTTGACCTCACAAACATTACTGTCTCACATTAAAACATGTCTTTATCTGGCTGCAACCGTATCAGACCACAATGCTCTAATGATGGAAGTGTCTATGCCACAGGAAGGCCCTACCGCCCATAGATGGAGATTTAAAACATTCCTACTTAAAGATCCCGATTTTGTAAATTATATGAACGACAAGTTAGATATATATTTGGAGACTAACTTAAATACTGCTTCTCATTCAGTTGTTTGGGAAACACTTAAGGCATATATGAGAGGTAACATTATCTCATATTTATCCCATAAAAATTAACAAAAGACAGACCAATTACCGCAACTTGTACATGAAATAAAAATACTTGAAATCCAACATGCCCAAACCAAACAATCCAAAACCCTTAGTTCATTAAAACAAAAACGGACTCTGTATGACAATCTTTGTACTAGTAAAGCCGAAGCAGCCATGGTGAGAACTAAATATCATTACTACGAGTTTGGTAACAGAACTAGCAAGTTGCTTGCCTGGCAGCTAAAGCAAGAAGATACAGGGAAATACATACAATGCATCAAAACTGATGACGATCAGTATTTAGAAGAGTCTAAGGACATAAACTTGGAATTCAAAAAATATTATGAAACGTTATATAAAACAGAGAAGTCAACGGAAACTGATATCAAAGACTTTCTTAACAAATTAACAATACCTAAACTCACAGTCACAGACAGGAATCTATTAGATGAAGCGATATTAGAAGAAGAGGTTCACCAAGCGATCAAGTCCTTGCAAAATAATAGAGCCCCAGGACCTGATGGGTACCCAATTGAATACTTCAAAACTTTCTCAGAAAAAACATTAACGCCGCTAACAAACATGATTAGAGAAGCATTCCAAAAAGAAACACTCCCGAAAACATTGGAGTTGGCAACTATTACGCTACTTTCAAAACCTGGAAAGGATCCACAAAAGTGCAGCAATTATAGACCCCTCAGCCTTCTTAACTCTGATTATAAAATTTTATCGAAAATTATTGCACAACTTATAGTCCCTTATAATTTATAGTCCCAAAAATAATTAATACAGACAAAACAGGTTTTATCAAGAACAGACAAGGTGCAGATAATGTTAGGCGACTATTTCATATTATAGAGCACACAAAAAAACATGATCACCCTGCCGTGATCGTCTCTATGGACGCAGAGAAGGCGTTAGACAGGATAGAACCAAATTTTCTTTTTGAGACCATGAGGACCATGAATTTTGGTGAAAATTTTCTGTGTTTCATCAGGACCCTATTCGACGCCCCCAGATCGCAGATCCTAACAAATGGGGTTCTGTCGGACGCCTTTTCCTTATCGCGTGGCTGTCGTCAGGGCTGTCCTTCCTCTCCCGCGCTCTTCTCAATTGCAATAGAGCCACTGGCTATTGCCCTACGATCAGACATATCCATCACCGGCATAAAAATTGGAACGGAAGAGCATAAACTCGCACTCTATGCAGACGACTTATTAGTATTTATATCTCAACCTATCACATAATTTCCCTCGTTATTGACTAATCTTAAAAAATACAGTGCTGTATCGGGATACAAAATTAATTACTCTTAAAGTGAAGCTTTACCAATCAACATGACAAACCATTACATAAGTCTGCTTCCAGTTAAATTTAAATGGTGTACGGAGGGCTTCAAATACCTGGGAATCACTATCTGTAGCACCTGTGACGAAATATATGAAGAAAATTACGCCTCTTTGCTTACTAAATCTAAAGAGGAGTTACTGAGATGGATGGATCTCCCTTTATCACTGATTGGCAGGATTAATACAATAAAAATGAATCTATTACCCAAATGTATTTATTTATTCCAGTGTATACCACTGAAGGTTCCTATATCCTTTTTTAAGGAATTAGATAAATCACTTACTTACTTCCAGTGGCACAACAAAACACTGAGAGTCAAACTCCTTACATTACAGGCGCCTTATTCCAAAGGTGGCTTGAATCTCCCAAATTTTAAATTGTATTATTTGGCTGCACAACTCCGCGCTCTGTGGATGTGGTTTCACTGCAGAGCAGATGAAGTAAAATGGATGTCAATCGAACAACATGAATTACAGGACAATCCATTAACAATCGTACCTTTTTTGGAATCTAAAAAGAAACTAAAAACGATCACTCAAAGCCCAATAATTTCTGCTACATTTAACGCCTGGCAGCAATTACACGTAACAGTTGGACAAAACATAAAATTATTGGTAAATTCACCTCTCATGAACAATCCCAATATCCCAGCAGCCTTAGCGGATGGAATTTTACAAAACTGGTTGAGAAAAGGAGTAAAAATTGTTAGTGACCTTTATACTAATAATGTCTTTTTAAGTTTTAGCCAATTGTTAGAAATTTATGATCTAGATAAAAGTAACTTTTTTCAAATATTTACAAATTAGAAGTTGGATCAAGAGTCAAACTAAAGATAATTTTCCACATACACCCGAGGAATCTTTACTTTTCAACTCCAAATGTAATAGAATTGTGGAGAGAGTTTTATTTTATTTATATATATATATATATATATATATATATATATATATATATATATATATATATATATATATATATATATATATATATTATATATATATATATATATATATATATATATATATATATTTTTTTTTTTTTTTTTTTTTGTGTGTGTGTGTTTGTAAAAAATTTAAACTAATAAATAAAAATTTATAAAAAAAAAAGCAAAAAACAACACTGATATCTGATCAGAATTACTGTCTCTTCTCATAGTGACAGCCAATCACATTAGTTTTCTGGTATTGCATGCACTCGATTTGCCTGCGTCTGCGCTAGGGTATTTGCATAAGACATACTGTCTGGAGGACGGCTGCATTGGCGCTTGAAAAGTTTTCAACTTCTATTTAGAATTAATTTCTAGAATTAATTTTACCATGCTTGACGTCACACCATTTGAAACACATAACCAACTGAAATCAATTTAAATGTATTTAGTATTGCCTGAGTGATGCTGAAACAACCAGGTTTAAGTTTTTCACCCAGGATAAACTGCTTCCTGTGGAACAGTCTCCATGAAGAATGATCTCTTGATCCTGGATCCTTGCTGCCATCCACTCGGAGATGATTTGGATGATATGTGGTTGTGTCTAAAGGGTAATGAATCAATGTTACAAGAATACTGATAGCAGCACTATAGGAGCATCACAGTCCCGCCCACAGCCGGTGCCAGGAGTAAAAATTCAATACAATTTCTGCATTGACATTTGGGGTAAAACCAGCTACGGCTGTACTAAACGATAGTATATGCTGATATAAACGCAAAAGTTTCATGAGGCACTAACCTTGTTTTGAGATAAATGCCTTCTATTTGCAATGTCCTGGATAAGTACTTCATTATCCACAATCCTGAACAATCCCACAATCCTAGAGTGATGCATCTGATTGGTGGAACTCGTGTAACCGTCTGGTTAAACCCCGCGAAGGTCCGGGAAGACATCTCGGTTACGTATGTAACCACGGTTCCCTGAATACGGAACGAGATGCTGCGGTGACGTCACCAGTATGGGAACACCCCTCGGTGGGAATGTCTGAAGCCCTATACCATCCCGCCAATCCTATTGGCCAAATAGCGCTTAGCACTGCCCTACGCATGCGTACGCATCGTATACCTGAGTGCCATGCGCTATTTCGCTCAGATATCATGAACTGAAGAAATGCTATCAAGGTACGGAACAGCCGGGACCGCAGCATCTCGTTCCCTATACAGGGAAACGTGGTTACATACGTTACCGAGATGTTCCCTTTCATAGGTCACTTCGATGCTGTGGTGACGTCACAGGTATGGGAACCCTATACCATCACGCCTGACGTACCTGATAGTTGGAATCCAAGGAAAGCATCTGCTCAAGCGGACAGAACCCGGGAGCCAGGAGCCATCCTCACATCCAGACTGTAAAACTTGACAAAAGTGCTTGGTGAGGAACATCCTGCCGCAGCACAGACATCATATAGAAGAACCACTGAGAAAGCTTGTGATGAAGCCACTGCTCTCGTGGAATAAGCTCTAACTCGTAAGGGCGAAGCGAGTCCGCGCGCCTCATAGGTTAAAGATAGAGTCTCCATCAGCCAATGTGACATGCGCTGCTCTGTGACAGCATGGCCTCTATTTTGTGTCCTAACAGACAAAGCTAGTCGGACTCACGCCATGGAGCTGTTCGATCAACATAAGTCTTCAGCGCTCTGACAGGGCAAATACTCAGATCTCCTGACCCCGCCTCTGCAGGGGGGTAAAGCCTCCGAGACCACTTGTTGAAAGTGAAAAGGGTTCGAAGCGACCTAGAGACATAATTAGGCCTCGGTCGCAGCAATACTTTCACAGAGCCTGGTGCAAAATCCATGCACGAGGGCGAAACAGAAAAAGCCTGTAAATCCGCAACTCTCTTGAGGGAGGATAAAGCCACAAGAAGAACTGTCTTTAAGTCAGGATTTTATCCGGTATAGTTTCAAAGGGCTAAGTACTTTAGCGTTACTCCATCAGAGAAACAGTCTTGAAGAAACTCCAGTACTGAAGCCAATGGGCAGTAAACCGGATCCAATTACGAATTCCACACCAGGTCGTAAACAGTTTCCATTTGAAAGCAAATAAGCGTCTCGTAGAAGCTGCCCTAGAATTAATTATAGTCTCGGTGGTTTCAACAGAAAGACCGGGACATATTAACTCACTCCGCTCAGAGGCCACGCCCACAGCTTCCATAGATCTGGCCTTAGTGCCAAATCATTCCCTGTACTTGCGATAGTAAGTCCTGTCTGAGGGGAATCTCCATGGAGAGCCCGCTAACAGACTGACCAGGTCTGCAAACCACGGCTGTGTGGGCCACCACGGAGCTATCAGCAGCAGCTGCTCCACTCTGTCCAGCCGAATCCTATTGGATAACACCGCAGGAATTAGACGAATCGGGGAAAAAGCATACAAGCTGGTTCTGGGCTAATTGTGAGCTAACGCATCCAAGCCCAGGGGCGATGGAGGGCATAAGGAGAATCACAGCAGGCAATGCGTAGTCATGCTCGACGTGAATAAGTCCAAATATTTGCCATAAAAGGCTCACCGTTTGGGGGTGCAACCTCCATTTCCCCTGCTCCAGAGTCTGTCAGGATGAACTGAGCGCCCTTGACAAACAGCTCCCCAACCGGTCAAAGACGCGTCTGTCGTGACAGTCTCTCGGGAAGCACAAATCCCCAGCCAAACTCGGTTGACATCCATTGTCTTATTGACATAACACACCTCCATGTCACCAAAATTGTCATAAGTGGAAGACAATGGGGTGAAATGTTCTGGCTTGTCGTCCACCACTGAAAAGGGTGCATATGAAGTAAGCCCAGACGGATTACAGGGGATTCCGCTGCCATCAGACCTAAAAGTCTGAGGCACAAACTCACCGTCACTGAGCAACCCACTTGAAGTAATGTACGCATGACATGCATAAACATGATCCTCCCATGTGAAGGTGAGGATATCACATTTTTAGATAAGATTGTCTGTTGTGCGCTGACAAACCAATGTCCAACTGTAGTGTAGTACAGTATATGTCCAACTGTAGTGTAGTACAGTAAATATTTCCAATTACTCTTTCAACATGGATTCTTAGGTGAGCTACTTTTCGTGTCTCCTCTACATCTCTTGCAGCTAGCTGACAGTAACCCTTTGTAAAGGCTGGGAGTTTGACCTCTGCACACAACATGCCAACACTTTCCTTGATATCAAAACCTCTATCAGCCAATACAATGTCCCCTGGCAACAATTTTTCAAGAAAACCAATATTTTCTGTAATGTGTTTGTCACTTGTACGGCCACCCCACCCTTTGGATATAAAACAAATAGATCCCTTGGTTGTAATATCTATCAAATACTTCATAGTGTGGTTGTGCTTGTAGCCAGCCGCGGCGCACCCATTTTGGCCCAGGCCTATGAGAAGTGAGTGATTTTCATTCTAGCGGTTCATCCAATAAGCAGCCCGAGGAAAGCTTTGAGCGAAAGCTTCTCAGCCAATCAGCGGCTTCTACTCCACCAGCAAGTGATCCAATGAAATGAATGACGTTGGCGGACGTCATTCATTCAAGACAGACACAGACAGTTTTTCCGATATGAAACGTAAAACAAAACAAAGCAGCTTATTTTATTTTAAATTCATCAAGAAATGAGCATCTCAAGAGATGCTGTTTTTTGTAAGTCTGGTCGTCATTTCACTGAAGCAGCTTATGAGGATAGATTCATTAATACGGGCTTCAAAGACTGGAAACATTTTTCTGAGGGTTGTCGCAAACATAAAGCCAGCAGGGGACATGTTGCAGCGCTGGGGAGAATGGATGGTTTCAAACAAAGTCACCAGCCAGGACGTGGAAACCCGTTTTTTTTTGGCGGGGCGGGGGGGTAGGGGGGGGGTGGGGGGAATTCATATTTTAACTGGCCCATCCAGTTTTCTGGAGGCCCACCTACAATAAAAATCCTGGCGCCGCTACTGCTTGTAGCTGGAAAACATTTGAGCACGTGCTTTTAGATTTGATGGTTTCTCTGTGAAAATCTCAAAACAGTCAATGATCACTGCTACTCTGCGTCCAAAGGACTCCACAAATTGGTAAGGCATAATTTTGTGTAAAGTGTCTCTATCTGGCCATATGATGGAACGGCTCAGGTTTGCATACATAAATGACACAATTTCCTGAAATGTTCTGTATACTGTCTTTGGGGAAACACAAAAGAGATGGGCTAGATGTTGTGCAGGCAGATCCAGTCTGAGGCACATAAATGTTAAGAGAAGCATTTGAAATGGACTAAGAACTTTCCTCTTTTGGTCTGACATGAGAGGCACCAAAAACTTAGCAAGGCCATAAAGGTTCCCATGTTTGGCAGCCCTGTGTAGTACTTTACTTTATCATCATTGTCTCCAAAAAAAACTATCAGACATCCTGTGCTCATCAAGTTCACGTCGCAGCTGTCTGTTTTCTCCCAACAGGCGGTTTACTTCTGCACCTCTGTGCACACATAAGTTGCATTCTGTTTGTGTCACTGCCATCCCCTGAGTGTTGTGGGTCTGTTCCTCAGTGTGTCGCTCACCATCTCCAGTCACTTGTGTCTCCACAGCATATGGCACATCTTCATCAGCCTCATGTGTCTCCTCAGTGTGTCGCTCACCACCTCCTTCAGCTGGCTGCAGTGTGTTTTTTCTTTGCTCCCTCTTACTTCGTCTTGCAGAGCGTGTAGTGTTGGTGTTAGGGATGGGCATTTTGGGAAATTTCTCTTTTCGATCATCGATAGGTTTCAAAAACGATTAATCGGGGGTGGGGCTTAATGCCGGGGGGGGGGGGGGCATGGCCATAATGTATATAATGAAAAAATCTGAAGATTGTTATGAAAATGAAAAAATAACAATAAAAATCTGACATGAAAATCTGTCTATGAAAACATGAACACATGATTTGGACAGGTTAGATTGTGATTATGATGAGGCAATGTTATTAATAAAGGAGCACGAAATATCTGCCTGAGGTGAAGAGTATACCAATAAACGGAAGCTAATTCTATGACACATCCTATGATAAATCAGATAACTGAGATACATATCAGACGTAACATTACAACTTGTATCAGCACAATAGGATGCTAAGTTATGCGTTAGACCGAGAGAGAGAGAGAGAGAGCGAGCGCAAGCTCCCTCTGATGCGTTTTAATGACAGCGCGCTGAAAGATGGGCAAGGACAAATTTTACTATAGATTCCTTTAAAGTTCTCATTATAAATGTATTGTAGATTTGTGCTATATTTTCATCTACGTTATTAAGTGTAATAGTTGTAATAAAGCTGTATTTTTAAGTTAAGTTTTATTTTCCATAAACCACCTGCGCGTTTTCGAAGCCATATGAATTGCATTATGCCCAGAAAATGACGGGAAAAAAAGCCCGGCTGCATTATTATAACATCAATAATAAAATAATAACAATATTAATAGAGAAATAAAACATTTAAGAGCAATATCATTATCGTGCATTGCTTATGTGAGCATGAAACGAATCGCTGATATGCAGCGATTTCAGCATAATTGTTCATGTTAATTAATCCGATATAGACTAGCTCTTGCAATTTTTATCTTATAAAATAAAAAATTGCCGATGCAGATGTGAACTTGACCGAAATTGTAACTCGGATTGCGCTTTACAAACACGAAAGTACAATAAATTCACATTAGTGTCACTATCGTTATTTCTTATGTAGTATTCGAATATTTAATGAATATTTTGTATTCAATTTGCACTTTCTGATCAACCAAAAATATTATTTAAATATTATTTAACAGCATGGAAATATTGCTAAATAATTGAATAAGACTGAAAATATATTTAAGATAAAAACTATTACAAACAAATAATTTTCGTCATCTTTACAAATATGTTTAAAGAGCTACACAGATGGGAAATCAAAAATTACCTGTATTACAGTGTTGATGTAGCTGTATGATGTAGCTGTCCATCAGTGTAAACAATGTGCAAATAATTAAACCAAAAAGTACACTTTTTATAAAGTTATTGGCTTCTAAAGTAAGGCGTCGACTCTGAATCGCTGAAACGAGTCGTTATAGATTTCAAAACTTTTGCCCATCTCTATGTACGTCACTAGGAGCACTTTGCATAATAATCTCCGCCTACCGTCTTGAGAGAAACTGAACTCTGACCTGCCCCACCCCCCACACAGACGCTCTGGTTGGTGTGAGAGCATCATGTCAACTTTATTTAGAACGGGCATCTCCGAATCACAACGCGGAGTATGATTATGAAGTTATGTGTTTGTTTTCTCCTGAGCGTCTTATCAGTATGTGTGCTGTCTGCAGCCTGTCTGCGCTGATCATCATGTACAAACACGTCATTAAAATGAAGTGTAACTCCGTGAATACTCAACGAAGAGACATGAGAGGGATATCTATTGAGAATGAGAAGTTGTCGTCATGCACAAAGCCCCTCCCTCGATATCACGGTCTCCGCCATGTTGGAATCAGAATCAGAATGAGCTTTATTGCCAGGAATGTTTACACATACAAGGAATTTGTTTTCGTGACAGTAGCTCCGCAGTTTCGGCGGCGAAACAGGATTGTTTAAATGTGTTGTTAAGAGGAATTTCTTGCAATTCTGCACTGTTTTACCATGCCTGGAAGCTACTGCTGCGTTAAAAACTGCTCCAGTACCTCACACGATACATATGGAAAACATAGGAACAATGGAATACAGTTTTTTTTAGGTTACACCTAGCGCAAAACAGCGGTATTTGGAGAAGCTCTCAAGCGGCAAAGAGACCTGGACCATTTACCTCCATGCACACATATGGACATTGGGAATTATATTGTTTTTGGTTTAAGTTACTACACAATGCAGGAGTTTAAAAGCCACAAGTCTTTGGAAAGTTACGAGGCTTTCTGCTGTGGCTGGGTCCATCTACAGCAGGTGATGACAACAGTGTTGTACTGGCCAAAGTAAGTTTATTCACATGCGTTTTAGTGTAATTACATTGCATTTAGAATTAACTGCGACTGAACACTAGATTGTAACGAGATGTTCAATGTATACAAAAGTTTCCAATATGTTTTGATGTAGGCTAAAACTGTGTATGTTTAGTTATAATTTGATTTTAGCTCAATGACAATTTTGTTGGGGGCTGCAAAGTGGACAAACCAGTTCTGGGTTGGCTAGGGTAGTTAAATGTGTGATTGCGAGAGGTAAATGTCCTGGTTAGATTAAAGCCATTAACAGTGTGAATGCAAGGTGACTTACATCGTAAACAATATAATTCCCAATGTCCATATGTGTTCACTGAGGTAAATGGTCCAGGTCTCTGTGCTGCTGCAGGGAGCTCGTATGGGTTGATATTTTGGATGCCTGAGAGCTTCTTCAAACACCGCTGTTTTGCGCTTGGTGTGAGCTTGTTCCTGTAAGGTCCCCTTTCTTTCGCCTTATGTTTTTGCATTGCTTTACTTTCTTCCTTTTCTTTCTCATATTCATATATCCGTCTCGATCTGTTCCGCCGATAAAATAAATGCGCAAAAATGAAAGCACTCTGAAATGTTTAGTCGCGCCTCTGTGTAGTTCCGAAGGCATTGCCCCTGGCAACAGATAGCGTATCCTGCCATCATGGCCGACCGGCTCAGACCCCTCCCAATTCAACCCAAATCGGCACGTGACTCCTCACTCTCAATAGAAGCTTGACATGTCTACTTTAAAACTAAACAAGTGCTGCCGAAAACAGATATTCTGTGATAAAGTAATCCATATGAAAACAACGCGATGTCAGTTTTTCACGTCTCCCTTCGTTATATCCAGAGCCATGGCTCTGGTTATATCTAATGTGACCACACCCCCGCGCTGAAGCACTATTCAGATACAAACTGAAGCGCGCGGCTTGAATACACCCACACAGAAGAAAAAGCAGCGAGACTGTTCAAGTTTTTTATTTTACTGTTTGCTTCGCGGTGAGAGGAATAAGACACAATTCACCCCAAACAGATGCTAACGCATAGTTTACCGTGGAGGTGTGTGCGGAACAACCAATCAAAACTATGTCAGTTGACCAATCAGAACACAGTATGCTACCGAAAGGTGGGGTTTAAGGAAACTGAATCTTTTGAACAGCTTGGAACCGTTTGGGGATCTCTGAGAATTGAGGTAATTTTAAAATGATATTTTGACAAAATTACAATGTTTTTTAACCTTGGATGGATTTAAACCTAATGTACAGGACTTCTAAACAGTGATAGGAAGCTTAGAATTTTCATCTTACTGGCTCTTTAATAGGCTACAAATATATCCAGTGCATTTTTATTTTATAAAGACCATTTCATTATTTGTCTGTGATTTAAAAATTAACACACAAAGATACTTTTTCTTTTTTTGCTACTTTATTCAACTGCATTTTTTTTAACAAAACATTGTCTTCCAGTTTAACTTTAGCAGCATATTTGATCCAGCGGTGAAACGTAGTTTTTAAAAAATTAAGAAAAAAGTTCACCAAGTTTAACCAAACAACTATTATAAGGTATAAAACAGAGACCAACAGCCAACAACCAACAGATATTTTAACTATGGCTTAAGCTCAAAACGAAAATAATATTATTTAAAAAAAAATGGATATTATACCACGACCGATGAAACATTCAAATGTCTATTCAAAAAGATAAGTCGGTCTACGTGCTCAGATGAGAGCCGAGTGCGCAGCCTGTTCACATTAAGTGGAATAAATTCGCTCCGCTGGAACAGATGTTGCAGGAACAGCCAGGTACCACTGGACAAGTAAACCTTCTCTGTCCCTGAAACTAATGGGCAGCAATTCTTTCACCACCATTTCAGCGAATAGCTTTGTCGTCTTCTCGGTTCTGCCTGCGTTGCATTTAGGTCTTACGGCAGGTGATTCAATGCTCGTATGAGTTGCCGCTCTGTTATCGCCAAATATTTTATGTACACATTTTAGATGATAGCGGATTATATTTGTTGTAGATGTATGTGACAGCTTGGCGCTGCTCAGCTTACCCTGAACTGTATTTTCATCGTTCTTCTCAAAGGGAAACCAGCCATCACTTACGTGACTTTGAGGCCATGATTATCTGTCTTCTAACGTCTTTTGTTTTATTATTTAAAAAAATAATCATTTCGATCATCGTTTATGTGATCGATCATCGCTGTCGCGGTCGAGTACTCGATCACTGTTGCACATCGAGAGATTTCTGTGTGACCCAGATGGAGGGACCAGTCTGGGTCAGTCTCCATCATCTCATATGCAGGGTGACCTGCAATAACATGAAAAAGGTTTTAACTTCATTACATGGGAAGAAAAGTGTTAACAATAATCTTAGATTATACTTAAGTTTTAATACAGACACTGAGCATAAGTCATTTAGCTAAAATGTAGAAAAATAGTTAAAACAGTGCTGTACCTTTTTTTAGACTGCAAGTCACACCGAAGTAAAATTACATTTTTGTGCAAAAGCACAGCAAGTAACTTTCAAGCCTTATAAATTGTAAAATTAACTTTACTTCCAGTCTAAATAATGTATTTAGTTGAAATTGTAGTTGAGTAAACCCTTAGGAAAAATAACCGTGGTTTTATTATAGTAAAACTGTAGTAACCCATGGTTTTTTGGCGTATTGACTGCCATTTGTAAAACCACAGATTTACTACAAATACCATGGTTAAACTATGGTTAATATAGCAAAACCATGGTTAATTTGTGGTTACCATGGTTTAACTACAGTAACCATGTTTTTTTGGTTAATTTTCGTAAGGGAAGTAACGTTACAAAGTAAAGTACAAACCCCCAAAATAATAAAATGCTGTAGTGAAGTAAAATACTTATTTTATAGACGTGTATAAGACGTTTGCATAACATTTTACAGTATAAACAATAAAGGGTAATGTTAACCCGTTTCTCCCATGATCGCGGTTACATCCGTGCGTTGTTTGGAGCTATCTGTGCCAGAGAATTCATCCAAAACGACTCGTGGATAAAATGTTATATACTTCAAATTTGTCAACGTCACTTAAATGTCTTACCTTTATGAAAATGTCGAGAGCAGACATACATAAACGGAGATATGTTTCCAAAGGTGATGTTTTTGCGTCGAACAGCTCCAACCCAGACCATCCGACGCCTCTTTGTTATACGTCCACTACAAGCTGTCCATGTCCTTTCTACAAACAGGGAAAACTAAAAAAAAAACTTACCCCGCTGTTTAGTTTGTGACCCGTTCTGTCATGAGACTTACTATTGCAGCCTATCACACAACAAGAACGTACCATTTTACCACATTTAAGACCAACACAATCCTCCCAATTGAACACACTAGCATCGATACCTTACAAATGGCGGATATACCCATAATGCATTTCGTGTTCCACGAGTGTAACGTCACCTGACAATGAGCGATTTGTCCAAAAGACGAAGATTAAGACTAAAGCTAAAAGGGCTGCCAAAAGCAACACTGATTTCAGCCTATATTAATAACCTCTATGTAAAAAAACATAAAATACCGTTCTTACCAAATTAATTCAACACGTTATTAAATTATAATTAGCTTTTAAACACTGACAGGAACTTTCAGAGCCGATTCCAAAATTACTGCGTTTATAAAACAACTCTATGAAAGACTCAGATCACGTATCTAAAAATAAATCGCTATAGTAAAAGAGAAATAATAAGAGGAGTGAAATTTCCTACCGTTGTACTGTGTTTGGTCCTCAGGCGCCTCTTCACCTCGCTCACACGCGCGTTTACAACGCTAAATTAATCATCTTTGCTAATTATTATACATTTACTTCATTGTCAGCTTCAGGTACTTCATTTATTACTGTTCAATGAACTGTTTGAAACAAAAACAACAAAAAAGGTTGCATTTCAGTGTCTCTGCAGGGGATTATAGATCAACAGCGCCACCTGCTGTCGATACGCGGCTATTGGTAGTGATGCTACAGTCAAAAATCAGTAATAATTCACTTATCAAAATAAAATATATAAAATAATGTTTCTATTTTAATATCCTTTAAAATATCATTTATTTCTGTGATGTGCCGCTGTATTTTCAGCATCATTCAGTCTTCTGTGTTACATGATCTTCAGAAGTCAGTCTAATATGATGATTTATTATTAGAATTATTAATAGCTGTGCTACAAAATATTATTTTGGAATCTCTAATACCTTTTTCAGGATTCTTCAATCTATACATTTTTTTTAAAGAACAGCGTTTATTCAAAATATAAATATATTCTAACAATATTAATCTTTGATATCACTTCTTATGAATTTAACACATCCTTGCTGAATAAAAGATTCTAAGATCTAATAAAGAATAACATTTCTTATATAATAAAAGAAAGAATAAACATTTACTGACCTCAAACTATTTAACTTTAGTGAATATTGTTAGAAAATATTTATATTTTAAATAAATGCTCTTCTTTGTGTGTGTGTGTGTGTGTATAAGCCCACTAACACACTAGGCAAGGCAAGGCTT
This sequence comes from Carassius auratus, assembly GCF_003368295.1. Classification (NCBI taxonomy): domain Eukaryota; kingdom Metazoa; phylum Chordata; class Actinopteri; order Cypriniformes; family Cyprinidae; genus Carassius; species Carassius auratus. The sequence goes on along the minus strand of NW_020526500.1, from coordinate 19,749 downwards.
ATTTATATAGCACATTTTGTACACAATGGTAATTCAAAGTGCTTTACATAAAAGAAAGTAAAATAATCATGAAGAAAAATAATAAAAATAAAACAAACAATTTTAAAACTTTTAAAATGACAAAAAAAATTACTTACTTAAAATGAATTTAAAACAGTTAGAAAATGATTTTACATAAAATAAAACTGAAAATAAAGTGCAATCAGTTCGGACATCGCTCAGTGCTCATTCAGTAAATGCACAGCTAAACAGATGAGTTTTGAGTCTAGATTTAAATGTGACTAGTGTTTTAGCACATCTTATCTCTTCTGGAAGATGATTCCAGCTGCAGGCAGCATACTCCCCTTGTTTTGTGTGAACACTTGTTATTTCTAACTGACTTGATCCTAGTGATCTGAGTGCTCTGTTAGGCTTATATTCAGTGAACATATCTGCAATATATTTCAGTCCTAGGTCATTTAGTGACTTATATACGAGTAAAAGTACAGAAATAAGAAGCAAAGCACAGAGCAGTAAGCTAGAACGTCCGAACGGTAGCAAAGCCGGAAGCAATCCCTCACAAGCTAACCCCCACAAGGTTATTTTTTATTTTTTAAAAGACATTTTTAAAGCACACTAAGAATACCATATAAAAGCTAACAAATAGGACTACAGAGTTCTGTTCAGCTGAAATTATAAAGCATAGGTGATTTAAGGGTAACTGGTACAGTTTATGAAATTCTGTCTTGTGCAAAGTTTTTTTTTTGCTAAATTAAAAAAATAAGTTCTGTATCAGCTGAGAAGAGACGATGCTAATCATCAGAGGACCTCAGATGATGCTAACCCTGAATCAACAACAGAAACTAACAAATATTGCTACAAGTGTGACTGCATCATATTATAATTATTAATTATTAATAATATTAATAATGTTCATCGTCTGGCTGACTACGTCCTGTATTAATTTTCTAAAAATCCTGTCATACGTGCACAAATTGACAGTCACCACTTATAAGCTATTACTAAATATTGTAGAAACATAATTTTCTGTAAAGTTGCTTTGTAACGATTTGTATTGTAAAAAGCACATACAAAAAAAAAAACATCAGAAACATTTCTGCAGTACTGAAGATATTAAATATTTATCTGAGGAGGAAACTATATTGCATCATAATGAAAGGATGTGTGCCGTACACTTTTCTGTAAACTGAGCCAAACATTTTTTCACTGAGTAAGAATAATTACTGTATTGCGCAACTTAGTTCATACTTAGATATAATTTTCTATGCAACATAACCTTTTATTTTCATCATCATCTTTAAGAGTTCATGATCATTTATGGTCAACTTTATTTCTCAGTTGATGAATCCATCCACAATTCATAAAACACAACACATGCAACTGAGGTACAAGAAGGCTTGACTTCCAAAAGCCATTGAAATCATTTTAAAATCACATCGACAGGTAAAAAAAAAAGCCTCAGGTCAGATATTCATTTAACACAAATTAACTGTTTGACAAACACTTTCTGCTTTGATGTCCAGGTGTGAATTAAAAAAAAAATCTCAAACAGGCTCCGAAGTGCCGATCTGAATCAACCGAGTCGCGAACAGGCTCCGAGGTGCCGATCTGAATCAACGAGTCGCGAACATGCTCCGAAGTGCCGATCTGAATCAACCGAGTCGCGAACATGCTCCGAAGTTCCGATCTGAATCAACCAAGTCGCGAACATGCTCCGAAGTGCCGATCTGAATCAACCGAGTCGCGAACATGCTCCGAAGTGGCGATCTGAATCAACCAAGTCGCGAACAGGCTCCGAAGTGCCGATCTGAATCAACCGAGTCGCGAACTTGCGCCGAAGTGTCGATCTGAATCAACCGAGTCGCGAACATGCGCCGAAGTGTCGCCCTGAATCAACCGAGTCGCGAACAGGCTCCGAAGTGGCGATCTAAATCAAACGAATCGCGAACATGCTCCGAAGTGCCGATCTGAATCAATCGAGTCGCGAACAGGCTCCGAAGTGCCGATCTGAATCAACCGAGTCGCGAACAGGCTCCGAAGTGCCGATCTGAAAACTTCAACCAAAGAATGTAAAAAATAACTCTATTTCTCTAATAACTCTACAACTCTATGAAAGACCTAGATCACGTATCTAAAAATAAATCGCTATAGTAAAAGAGAAATAATGAGAGGAGTGAAATTTCCTACAGTTGTGCTGTGTTTGGTCCTCAGGCGCGTCTTCACCTCGCTCACACGCGCGTTTACAACGCTAAATTAATCATCTTTGCTAATTATTATACATTTACTTCATTGTCAGCATCAGGTACTTCATTTATTATTGTTCAATGAACTGTTTGAAAGAAAAAAATAGTTGTATTTCAGTAATAATTCAAAATTATCAAAATAAAATAAAATAAAATAATGGTTTCTATTTTAATATCCTTTAAAATATAATTTATTTCTGTGATGTGCAGCTGTATTTTCAGCATCATTCCTCCAGTCTTCAGTGTTACATGATCTTTAGAAATCATGAAATTATGATGATTTATTAATACAATTATTAATAGTTGTGCTACCAAATATTATTTTGGAATCTGCGATAATGTTTTCAGGATTCTTCGATGTATATATTTTTTAAAGAACAGCGTTTATTCAAAATATAAATCTCTTCTAACAATATTAATCTTTGATATCACTTCTCATCAATGTAACACATCCTGAATAAAAGATTCTAAGATCTAATAAAGAATACAATTTATTATAAAAAAAAAAAGAAAGGATAAAAATTTACTGAGCCCAAACTATTGAACTGTAGTGAATATTGTTAGAAAATATTTATATTTTAAATAAAAGCTCTTCTTTTTAACTTTTTATTCATCAAAGAATCCTGAAAAAAGTATCACGGATTACAAAATAATATTTATCAGCAAAACTGTTGATAATTCTAATAATAAATCATCATATTATTCTGATTTCTGAAGATCATGTGACACTGAACACTGGAGGAATGATGCTGAAAATACAGCTGCACATCACATGAATGAATTACACTTTCATGTATATTAAAATAGAAAAATGTTAATAATATCTTACAATATTACATGTTTTCCAGTATTTTTTATCAAATAAATGCTGTCTTGATGAGTAAAATAAATTCTTGTAAAAAAACATAATCATTCTGATCCCAAACTCTGACCGGTAGTGTGTGTTTGTGTGTGTGTGTGTGTTTATATATATATATATATACCCACTAACACACTAGGCAAGGCAAGGCAAGTTTATATATATAGCACATTTCATAAACAATGGTAATTCAAAGTGCTTTAAATAAAAGAAAATAAAATAATCATAAAGAAAAATTATAACACAAATTAACCAAGCAATTTTAAAACTTTTAAAATGATTAAAAAATTTACTTAATTTAAAATGAATTTAAAAACAGTTACAAAATTTGTTTCCTTGAAAAAAAAAAACAGTGAAAATATAGTGCAATCAGTTCGGACATTGCAGAGTGCTCATTCAATAAATGCACAGCTAAACAGATGAGTTTTAAGTCTAGATTTAAATGTGACTAGTGTTTTAGCACATCTGGTCTCTTCTGGAAGATGATTCCAACTGCGAGCGGCATAGAAACTAAAAGCAGATTCCCCTTGTTTTGTGTGAACCCTTGGTATTTCTAACTGACTCGATCCTAATGATCTGAGTGCTCTGTTAGGTTTATATTCAGTGAGCATATCTGCAACTGCAGTTTTTAAGGAGTTTGGAAATGTCCCAGAAAGAAGTGGTGTTCACCACTTCTAAGAGATCTGCTTCTAAGCAGTTAAGCACACTGTTGAAAAAAGATGTGAGAAGTGTGTCAAGATAGCAGGTTGATGATTTTAGGTGCTGCACTGTGTCTTCCAGAATGTTGCTATCAATTGCTTCAAAAATAGACAGTATCTTTTTGATATTGTGGCTGAATCTGTCTGACCTCTGCATTACTTGAGGATGTGCTAATCGCCTTCCTGATATTGATGATCTTCTCAGAAAAGAAGGATGCAAACTCATTGCATTTGCTGTCTGAGAGCATTTCACTGGGAATCTGACTTCAGTCTATGTCTCCTAACTTTGAACGCTCCTCTGGTTTCAGTTGTGTTTTTGTTTATTTTGGTGACGTATAAATAAAATCTTCCCATCTGCCTGCACTTGAGTCTTCGCCTCTTGCGATCCGTGACACTACGTCCTAAATAACAATGGATGAAAAGATTAGTGCCCTACTGATGATTAAGTCTAGAGTGTGTCCACCTTTGTGTGTGGGTCCATGTCCATGCTGAATCGACAGGTAAAAAAAAAGCCTCAAGTCCAAATATTCATTTATCACCAATTAACTGTTTGACAAACACTTCCTGCTTCGATGTCCTGATCTGAATTTAAAAAAAATCTCAAACATGCTCCGAGGTGCCGATCTGAATCAACCGAGTCGCGAAAATGCTCCGAAGCGCCGATCTGAATCAACCGAGTCGCGAACAGGCTCCGAAGTGCCGATCTGAATCAACCAAGTCGCGAACAGGCTCCGAAGTGCCGATCTGAATCAACCGAGTCGCGAACTTGCGCCGAAGTGTCGATCTGAATCAACCGAGTCGCTAACATGCGCCGAAGTGTCGATCTGAATCAACCGAGTCGCGAACATGCTCCGAAGTGGCGATCTAAATCAAACGAATCGCGAACATGCTCCGAAGTGCCGATCTGAATCAATCGAGTCGCGAACAGGCTCCGAAGTGCCGATCTGAATCAACCGAGTCGCGAACAGGCTCCGAAGTGCCGATCTGAAAACTTCAACCAAAGAATGTAAAAAATAACTCTATTTCTCTAATAACTCTACAACTCTATGAAAGACCTAGATCCCGTATCTAAAAATAAATCGCTATAGTAAAAGAGAAATAATGAGAGGAGTGAAATTTCCTACCGTTGTGCTGTGTTTGGTCCTCAGGCGCGTCTTCACCTCGCTCACACGCGCGTTTACAACGCTAAATTAATCATCTTTGCTAATTATTATACATTTACTTCATTGTCAGCATCAGGTACTTCATTTATTATTGTTCAATGAACTGTTTGAAACAAAAAAAAAGTTGTATTTCAGTAATAATTCAAAATTATCAAAATAAAATAAAATAAAATAATGGTTTCTATTTTAATATCCTTTAAAATATAATTTATTTCTGTGATGTGCAGCTGTATTTTCAGCATCATTCCTCCAGTCTTCAGTGTTACATGATCTTTAGAAATCATGAAATTATGATGATTTATTAATACAATTATTAATAGTTGTGCTACCAAATATTATTTTGGAATCTGCGATAATGTTTTCAGGATTCTTCGATGTATATTTTTTTTAAAGAACAGCGTTTATTCAAAATATAAATCTCTTCTAAAATATTAATCTTTGATATCACTTCTCATCAATGTAACACATCCTGAATAAAAGATTCTAAGATCTAATAAAGAATACAATTTCTTATAAAAAAAAAGGATAAAAATTTACTGAGCCCAAACTATTGAACTGTAGCGAATATTGTTAGAAAATATTTATATTTTAAATAAAAGCTCTTCTTTTTAACTTTTTATTCATCAACGAATCCTGAAAAAAGTATCACAGATTACAAAATAATATTTATCAGCAAAACTGTTGATAATTCTAATAATAATTCATCATATTATTCTGATTTCTGAAGATCATGTGACACTGAAGACTGAAGGAATGATGCTGAAAATACAGCTGCACATCACATGAATAAATTACACTTTCATGTATATTAAAATAGAAAAATGTTAATAATATCTTACAATATTACATGTTTTCCAGTATTTTTGATCAAATAAATGCTGTCTTGATGAGTAAAATAAATTCTTGTAAAAAAACATAAACAATCATTCTGATCCCAAACTCTGACCGGTAGTGTGTGTTTGTGTGTGTTTTTATATATATATATATATATATATATATATATATATATATATATATATATATATATATATATATATATATATATATATATATATATATGCCCACTAACACACTAGGCAAGGCAAGGCAAGTTTATATATATAGCACATTTCATACACAATGGTAATTCAAAGGCTCCGAAGTGCCGATCTGAATCAACCGAGTCGCGAACATGCGCCGAAGTGTCGATCTGAATCAACCGAGTCGCGAACATGCGCCGAAGTGTCACCCTGAATCAACCGAGTCGCGAACAGGCTCCGAAGTGCTGATCTTAATCAACCGAATCGCAAACATGCTCCGAAGTGCCGATCTGAATCAACCGAGTCGCGAACAGGCCCCGAAGTGCCGATCTGAATCAACCGAGTCGCGAACAGGCTCCGAAGTGCCGATCTGAATCAACCGAGTCGCGAACAGGCTCCGAAGTGCCGATCTGAATCAACCGAGTCGCGAACAGGCTCCGAAGTGCCGATCTGAAAACTTCAACCAAAGAATGTAAAAAATAACTCTATTTCTCTAATTACTCTACAACTATATGAAAGACCTAGATCATGTATCTAAAAATAAATCGCTATAGTAAAAGAGAAATAATGAGAGGAGTGAAGTTTCCTACCGTTGTGCTGTGTTTGGTCCTCAGGCGCGTCTTCACCTCGCTCACACGCGCGTTTACAACGCTAAATTAATCATCTTTGCTAATTATTATACATTTACTTCATTGTCAGCTTCAGGTACTTCATTTATTATTGTTCAATGAACTGTTTGAAACAAAAAAAGGTTGTATTTCAGTAATAATTCAAAATTATCAAAATAAAATAAAATAATGGTTTCTATTTTAATATCCTTTAAAATATAATTTATTTCTGTGTTTGTGCAGCTGTATTTTCAGCATCATTCCTCCAGTCTTCAGTGTTACATGATCTTTAGAAATCATGAAATTATGATGATTTATTAATACAATTATTAATAGTTGTGCTACCAAATATTATTTTGGAATCTGCGATAATGTTTTCAGGATTCTTCGATGTATAATTTTTTTAAAGAACAGCGTTTATTCAAAATATAAATCTCTTCTAAAATATTAATCTTTGATATCACTTCTCATCAATGTAACACATCCTGAATAAAAGATTCTAAGATCTAATAAAGAATACAATTTCTTATAAAAAAAAAAGGATAAAAATTTACTGAGCCCAAACTATTGAACTGTAGCGAATATTGTTAGAAAATATTTATATTTTAAATAAAAGCTCTTCTTTTTAACTTTTTAGTCATCAACGAATCCTGAAAAAAGTATCACAGATTACAAAATAATATTTATCAGCAAAACTGTTGATAATTCTAATAATAAATCATCATATTATTCTGATTTCTGAAGATCATGTGACACTGAAGACTGAAGGAATGATGCTGAAAATACAGCTGCACATCACATGAATAAATTACACTTTCATGTATATTAAAATAGAAAAATGTTAATAATATCTTACAATATTACATGTTTTCCAGTATTTTTGATCAAATAAATGCTGTCTTGATGAGTAAAATAAATTCTTGTAAAAAAACATAATCATTCTGATCCCAAACTCTGACCGGTAGTGTGTGTTTGTGTGTGTGTGTGTGTGTTTATATATATATATATATATATATATATATATATATATATACCCACTAACACACTAGGCAAGGCAAGGCAAGTTTATATATATAGCACATTTCATACACAATGGTAATTCAAAGTGCTTTTCATAAAAGAAAGTAAAATAATCATAAAGGAAAATTATAACACAAATTAACCAAGCAATTTTAAAACTTTTAAAATGATTAAAAATTTACTTAATTTAAAATGAATTTATAAACAGTCACAAAATTTGTTTACTTGGAAAAAAAAACAGTGAAAATATAGTGCAATCAGTTCGGACATTGCAGAGTGCTCATTCAATAAATGCACAGCTAAACAGATTAGTTTTTAGTCTAGATTTAAATGTGACTAGTGTTTTAGCACATCTGGTCTCTTCTGGAAGATGATTCCAACTGCGAGCGGCATAGAAACTAAAAGCAGATTCCCCTTGTTTTGTGTGAACCCTTGGTATTTCTAACTGACTCGATCCTAATGATCTGAGTGCTCTGTTAGGTTTATATTCAGTGAGCATATCTGCAACTGCAGTTTTTAAGGAGTTTGGAAATGTCCCAGAAAGAAGTGAAGTTTTCACCACTTCTAAGAGATCTGCTTCTAAGCAGTTAAGCACACTGTTGAAAAAAGATGTGGGAAGTGTGTCAAGATAGCAGGTTGATGATTTTAGGTGCTGCACTGTGTCTTCCAGAATGTTGCTATCAATTGCTTCAAAAATAGACAGTATCTTTTTGATATTGTGGCTGAATCTGTCTGACCTCTGCATTACTTGAAGATTTGCTAATCGCCTTCCTGATATTGATGATCTTCTCAGAAAAGAAGGATGCAAACTCATTGCATTTGCTGTCTGAGAGCATTTTACTGGGAATCTGACTTCAGTCTATGTCTCGTAACTTTGAACGTTCCTCTGGTTTCAGTTGTGTTTTTGTTTATTTTGGTGACGTATAAATAAAATCTTCCCATCTGCCTGCACTTGAGTCTTCGCCTCTTGCGATCCGTGACACTACGTCCTTAATAACAATGGATGAAAAGTTTAGAGCCCTACTGATGATTAAGTCTAGAGTGTGTCCACCTTTGTGTGTGGGTCCATGCCCATGCTGAATCGACAGGTAAAAAAAAAAAGCCTCAAGTCCAAATATTCATTTATCACCAATTAACTGTTTGACAAACACTTCCTGCTTCGATGTCCTGATCTGAATTAAAAAAAAATCTCAAACATGCTCCGAGGTGCCGATCTGAATCAACCGAGTCGCGAAAATGCTCCGAAGCGCCGATCTGAATCAACCGAGTCGCGAACAGGCTCCGAAGTGCCGATCTGAATCAACCGAGTCGCGAACATGCGCCGAAGTGTCGATCTGAATCAACCGAGTCGCGAACATGCGCCGAAGTGTCGCCCTGAATCAACCGAGTCGCGAACAGGCTCCGAAGTGGCGATCTAAATCAAACGAATCGCGAACATGCTCCGAAGTGCCGATCTGAATCAATCGAGTCGCGAACAGGCTCCGAAGTGCCGATCTGAATCAACCGAGTCGCGAACAGGCTCCGAAGTGCCGATCTGAAAACTTCAACCAAAGAATGTAAAAAATAACTCTATTTCTCTAATAACTCTACAACTCTATGAAAGACCTAGATCACGTATCTAAAAATAAATCGCTATAGTAAAAGAGAAATAATGAGAGGAGTGAAGTTTCCTACCGTTGTGCTGTGTTTGGTCCTCAGGCGCGTCTTCACCTCGCTCACACGCGCGTTTACAACGCTAAATTAATCATCTTTGCTAATTATTATACATTTACTTCATTGTCAGCATCAGGTACTTCATTTATTATTGTTCAATGAATTGTTTGAAACAAAAAAAAGTTGTATTTCAGTAATAATTCAAAATTATCAAAATAAAATAAAATAAAATAATGGTTTCTATTTTAATATCCTTTAAAATATAATTTATTTCTGTGATGTGCAGCTGTATTTTCAGCATCATTCCTCCAGTCTTCAGTGTTACATGATCTTTAGAAATCATGAAATTATGATGATTTATTAATACAATTATTAATAGTTGTGCTACCAAATATTATTTTGGAATCTGCGATAATGTTTTCAGGATTCTTCGATGTATATATTTTTTTAAAGAACAGCGTTTATTCAAAATATAAATCTCTTCTAACAATATTAATCTTTGATATCACTTCTCATCAATGTAACACATCCTGAATAAAAGATTCTAAGATCTAATAAAGAATACAATTTATTATAAAAAAAAAAAAGGATAAAAATTTACTGAGCCCAAACTATTGAACTGTAGTGAATATTGTTAGAAAATATTTATATTTCAAATAAAAGCTCTTCTTTTTAACTTTTTATTCATCAAAGAATCCTGAAAAAAGTATCACAGATTACAAAATAATATTTATCAGCAAAACTGTTGATAATTCTAATAATAAATCATCATATTATTCTGATTTCTGAAGATCATGTGACACTGAAGACTGGAGGAATGATGCTGAAAATACAGCTGCACATCACATGAATGAATTACACTTTCATGTATATTAAAATAGAAAAAATGTTAATACTATCTTACAATATTACATGTTTTCCAGTATTTTTGATCAAATAAATGCTGTCTTGATGAGTAAAATAAATTCTTGTAAAAAAACATAAACAATCATTCTGATCCCATACTCTGACCGGTAGTGTGTGTTTGTGTGTGTTTATATATATATATATATATATACCCACTAACACACTAGGCAAGGCAAGGCAAGTTTATATATATAGCACATTTCATACACAATGGTAATTCAAAGGCTCCGAAGTGCCGATCTGAATCAACCGAGTCGCGAACATGCGCCGAAGTGTCGATCTGAATCAACCGAGTCGCGAACATGCGCCGAAGTGTCACCCTGAATCAACCGAGTCGCGAACAGGCTCCGAAGTGCTGATCTTAATCAACCGAATCGCAAACATGCTCCGAAGTGCCGATCTGAATCAACCGAGTCGCGAACAGGCCCCGAAGTGCCGATCTGAATCAACCGAGTCGCGAACAGGCTCCGAAGTGCCGATCTGAATCAACCGAGTCGCGAACAGGCTCCGAAGTGCCGATCTGAATCAACCGAGTCGCGAACAGGCTCCGAAGTGCCGATCTGAAAACTTCAACCAAAGAATGTAAAAAATAACTCTATTTCTCTAATTACTCTACAACTATATGAAAGACCTAGATCATGTATCTAAAAATAAATCGCTATAGTAAAAGAGAAATAATGAGAGGAGTGAAGTTTCCTACCGTTGTGCTGTGTTTGGTCCTCAGGCGCGTCTTCACCTCGCTCACACGCGCGTTTACAACGCTAAATTAATCATCTTTGCTAATTATTATACATTTACTTCATTGTCAGCTTCAGGTACTTCATTTATTATTGTTCAATGAACTGTTTGAAACAAAAAAAGGTTGTATTTCAGTAATAATTCAAAATTATCAAAATAAAATAAAATAATGGTTTCTATTTTAATATCCTTTAAAATATAATTTATTTCTGTGTTTGTGCAGCTGTATTTTCAGCATCATTCCTCCAGTCTTCAGTGTTACATGATCTTTAGAAATCATGAAATTATGATGATTTATTAATACAATTATTAATAGTTGTGCTACCAAATATTATTTTGGAATCTGCGATAATGTTTTCAGGATTCTTCGATGTATAATTTTTTTAAAGAACAGCGTTTATTCAAAATATAAATCTCTTCTAAAATATTAATCTTTGATATCACTTCTCATCAATGTAACACATCCTGAATAAAAGATTCTAAGATCTAATAAAGAATACAATTTCTTATAAAAAAAAAAGGATAAAAATTTACTGAGCCCAAACTATTGAACTGTAGCGAATATCGTTAGAAAATATTTATATTTTAAATAAAAGCTCTTCTTTTTAACTTTTTAGTCATCAACGAATCCTGAAAAAAGTATCACAGATTACAAAATAATATTTATCAGCAAAACTGTTGATAATTCTAATAATAAATCATCATATTATTCTGATTTCTGAAGATCATGTGACACTGAAGACTGAAGGAATGATGCTGAAAATACAGCTGCACATCACATGAATAAATTACACTTTCATGTATATTAAAATAGAAAAATGTTAATAATATCTTACAATATTACATGTTTTCCAGTATTTTTGATCAAATAAATGCTGTCTTGATGAGTAAAATAAATTCTTGTAAAAAAACATAAACAATCATTCTGATCCCAAACTCTGACCGGTAGTGTGTGTTTGTGTGTGTTTATATATATATATATATATATATATATATATATATATATATATATGCCCCACTAACACACTAGGCAAGGCAAGGCAACTTTATATATATAGCACATTTCATACACAATGGTAATTCAAAGGCTCCGAAGTGCCGATCTGAATCAACCGAGTCGCGAACATGCGCCGAAGTGTCGATCTGAATCAACCGAGTCGCGAACATGCGCCGAAGTGTCACCCTGAATCAACCGAGTCGCGAACAGGCTCCGAAGTGCTGATCTTAATCAACCGAATCGCAAACATGCTCCGAAGTGCCGATCTGAATCAACCGAGTCGCGAACAGGCTCCGAAGTGCCGATCTGAATCAACCGAGTCGCGAACAGGCTCCGAAGTGCCGATCTGAATCAACCGAGTCGCGAACAGGCTCCGAAGTGCCGATCTGAATCAACCGAGTCGCGAACAGGCTCCGAAGTGCCGATCTGAAAACTTCAACCAAAGAATGTAAAAAATAACTCTATTTCTCTAATTACTCTACAACTATATGAAAGACCTAGATCATGTATCTAAAAATAAATCGCTATAGTAAAAGAGAAATAATGAGAGGAGTGAAGTTTCCTACCGTTGTGCTGTGTTTGGTCCTCAGGCGCGTCTTCACCTCGCTCACACGCGCGTTTACAACGCTAAATTAATCATCTTTGCTAATTATTATACATTTACTTCATTGTCAGCTTCAGGTACTTCATTTATTATTGTTCAATGAACTGTTTGAAACAAAAAAAAGGTTGTATTTCAGTAATAATTCAAAATTATCAAAATAAAATAAAATAATGGTTTCTATTTTAATATCCTTTAAAATATAATTTATTTCTGTGTTTGTGCAGCTGTATTTTCAGCATCATTCCTCCAGTCTTCAGTGTTACATGATCTTTAGAAGTCATGAAATTATGATGATTTATTAATACAATTATTAATAGTTGTGCTACCAAATATTATTTTGGAATCTGCGATAATGTTTTCAGGATTCTTCGATGTATAATATTTTTAAAGAACAGCGTTTATTCAAAATATAAATCTCTTCTAAAATATTAATCTTTGATATCACTTCTCATCAATGTAACACATCCTGAATAAAAGATTCTAAGATCTAATAAAGAATACAATTTCTTATAAAAAAAAGGATACAAATTTACTGAGCCCAAACTATTGAACTGTAGCGAATATCGTTAGAAAATATTTTAAATTTTTAATAAAAGCTCTTCTTTTTAACTTTTTAGTCATCAACGAATCCTGAAAAAAGTATCACAGATTACAAAATAATATTTATCAGCAAAACTGTTGATAATTCTAATAATAAATCATCATATTATTCTGATTTCTGAAGATCATGTGACACTGAAGACTGAAGGAATGATGCTGAAAATACAGCTGCACATCACATGAATAAATTACACTTTCATGTATATTAAAATAGAAAAATGTTAATAATATCTTACAATATTTACATGTTTTCCCAGTATTTTTGATCAAATAAATGCTGTCTTGATGAGTAAAATAAATTCTTGTAAAAAAACATAAACAATCATTCTGATTCCCAAACTCTGACCGGTAGTGTGTGTTTGTGTGTGATTATATATTATATATATATATATATATATATATATATATATATATATATATATATATATATATATATATGCCCACTAACACATTAGGCAAGGCAAGGCAAGTTTATATATATAGCACATTTCATACACAATGGTAATTCAAAGGCTCCGAAGTGCCGATCTGAATCAACCGAGTCGCGAACATGCGCCGAAGTGTCACCCTGAATCAACCGAGTCGCGAACAGGCTCCGAAGTGCCGATCTGAAAACTTCAACCAAAGAATGTAAAAAATAACTCTATTTCTCTAATAACTCTACAACTCTATGAAAGACCTAGATCACGTATCTAAAAATAAATCGCTATAGTAAAAGAGAAATAATGAGAGGAGTGAAATTTCCTACCGTTGTGCTGTGTTTGGTCCTCAGGCGCGTCTTCACCTCGCTCACACGCGCGTTTACAACGCTAAATTAATAATCTTTGCTAATTATTATACATTTACTTCATTGTCAGCATCAGGTACTTCATTTATTATTGTTCAATGAACTGTTTGAAACAAAAAAAAAGTTGTATTTCAGTAATAATTCAAAATTATCAAAATAAAATAAAATAAAATAATGGTTTCTATTTTAATATCCTTTAAAATATAATTTATTTCTGTGATGTGCAGCTGTATTTTCAGCATCATTCCTCCAGTCTTCAGTGTTACATGATCTTTAGAAATCATGAAATTATGATGATTTATTGATACAATTATTAATATTTGTGCTACCAAATATTATTTTGGAATCTGCGATAATGTTTTCAGGATTCTTCGATGTATATATTTTTTTAAAGAACAGCGTTTATTCAAAATATAAATCTCTTCTAACAATATTAATCTTTGATATCACTTCTCATCAATGTAACACATCCTGAATAAAAGATTCTAAGATCTAATAAAGAATACAATTTATTATAAAAAAAAAGAAAGGATAAAAATTTACTGAGCCCAAACTATTGAACTGTAGTGAATATTGTTAGAAAATATTTATATTTTAAATAAAAGCTCTTCTTTTTAACTTTTTATTCATCAAAGAATCCTGAAAAAAGTATCACAGATTACAAAATAATATTTATCAGCAAAACTGTTGATAATTCTAATAATAAATCATCATATTATTCTGATTTCTGAAGATCATGTGACACTGAAGACTGGAGGAATGATGCTGAAAATACAGCTGCACATCACATGAATGAATTACACTTTCATGTATATTAAAATAGAAAAATGTTAATACTATCTTACAATATTACATGTTTTCCAGTATTTTTGTGAGCATATCTGCAACTGCAGTTTATAAGGAGTTTGGAAATGTCCCAGAAGAAGTGAAGTGTTCACCACTTCTAAGAGATCTGCTTCTGAGCAGTTAAGCACACTGTTGAAAAAAGATGTGGGAAGTGTGTCAAGATAGCAGGTTGATGATTTTAGGTGCTGCACTGTGTCTTCCAGAATGTTGCTATCAATTGCTTCAAAAATAGACAGTATCTTTTTGATATTGTGGCTGAATCTGTCTGACCTCTGCATTACTTGAGGATGTGCTAATCGCCTTCCTGATATTGATGATCTTCTCAGAAAAGAAGGATGCAAACTCATTGCATTTGCTGTCTGAGAGCATTTCACTGGGAATCTGACTTCAGTCTATGTCTCGTAACTTTGAACGCTCCTCTGGTTTCAGTTGTGTTTCTGTTTATTTTGGTGACGTATAAATAAAATCTTCCCATCTGCCTGCACTTGAGTCTTCGCCTCTTGCGATCCGTGACACTACGTCCTTAATAACAATGGATGAAAAGTTTAGAGCCCTACTGATGATTAAGTCTAGAGTGTGTCCACCTTTGTGTGTGGGTCCATGTCCATGCTGAATCGACAGGTAAAAAAAAAAGCCTCAAGTCCAAATATTAATTTATCACCAATTAACTGTTTGACAAACACTTCCTGCTTCGATGTCCTGATCTGAATTTAAAAAAAATCTCAAACATGCTCCGAGGTGCCGATCTGAATCAACCGAGTCGCGAAAATGCTCCGAAGCGCCGATCTGAATCAACCGAGTCGCGAACAGGCTCCGAAGTGCCGATCTGAATCAACCGAGTCGCGAACAGGCTCCGAAGTGCCGATCTGAATCAACCGAGTCGCGAACAGGCTCCGAAGTGCCGATCTGAAAACTTCAACCAAAAGAATGTAAAAAATAACTCTATTTCTCTAATTACTCTACAACTATATGAAAGACCTAGATCATGTATCTAAAAATAAATCGCTATAGTAAAAGAGAAATAATGAGAGGAGTGAAGTTTCCTACCGTTGTGCTGTGTTTGGTCCTCAGGCGCGTCTTCACCTCGCTCACACGCGCGTTTACAACGCTAAATTAATCATCTTTGCTAATTATTATACATTTACTTCATTGTCAGCTTCAGGTACTTCATTTATTATTGTTCAATGAACTGTTTGAAACAAAAAAAAAGGTTGTATTTCAGTAATAATTCAAAATTATCAAAATAAAATAAAATAATGGTTTCTATTTTAATATCCTTTAAAATATAATTTATTTCTGTGTTTGTGCAGCTGTATTTTCAGCATCATTCCTCCAGTCTTCAGTGTTACATGATCTTTAGAAGTCATGAAATTATGATGATTTATTAATACAATTATTAATAGTTGTGCTACCAAATATTATTTTGGAATCTGCGATAATGTTTTCAGGATTCTTCGATGTATAATATTTTTAAAGAACAGCGTTTATTCAAAATATAAATCTCTTCTAAAATATTAATCTTTGATATCACTTCTCATCAATGTAAACACATCCTGAATAAAAGATTCTAAGATCTAATAAAGAATACAATTTCTTATAAAAAAAAGGATAAAAATTTACTGAGCCCAAACTATTGAACTGTAGCGAATATTGTTAGAAAATATTTATATTTTAAATAAAAGCTCTTCTTTTTAACTTTTTATTCATCAACGAATCCTGAAAAAAGTATCACAGATTACAAAATAATATTTATCAGCAAAACTGTTGATAATTCTAATAATAAATCATCATATTATTCTGATTTCTGAAGATCATGTGACACTGAAGACTGAAGGAATGATGCTGAAAATACAGCTGCACATCACATGAATAAATTACACTTTTCATGTATATTAAAATAGAAAAATGTTAATAATATCTTACAATTATTACATGTTTTCCAGTATTTTTGATCAAATAAATGCTGTCTTGATGAGTAAAATAAATTCTTGTAAAAAAACATAAACAATCATTCTGATCCCAAACTCTGACCGGTAGTGTGTGTTTGTGTGTGTTTATATATATATAATATATATATATATATATATATATATGCCCACTAACACATTAGGCAAGGCAAGGCAAGTTTATATATATAGCACATTTCATACACAATGGTAATTCAAAGGCTCCGAAGTGCCGATCTGAATCAACCGAGTCGCGAACATGCGCCGAAGTGTCACCCTGAATCAACCGAGTCGCGAACAGGCTCCGAAGTGCCGATCTGAAAACTTCAACCAAAGAATGTAAAAAATAACTCTATTTCTCTAATAACTCTACAACTCTATGAAAGACCTAGATCACGTATCTAAAAATAAATCGCTATAGTAAAAGAGAAATAATGAGAGGAGTGAAATTTCCTACCGTTGTGCTGTGTTTGGTCCTCAGGCGCGTCTTCACCTCGCTCCACACGCGCGTTTACAACGCTAAATTAATAATCTTTGCTAATTATTATACATTTAACTTCATTGTCAGCATCAGGTACTTCATTTATTATTGTTCAATGAACTGTTTTGAAACAAAAAAAAAGTTGTATTTCAGTAATAATTCAAAAATTATCAAAATAAAATAAAATAAAATAATGGTTTCTATTTTAATATCCTTTAAAATATAATTTATTTCTGTGATGTGCAGCTGTATTTTCAGCATCATTCCTCCAGTCTTCAGTGTTACATGATCTTTAGAAAATCATGAAATTATTGATGATTTATTGATACAATTATTAATATTTGTGCTACCAAATATTATTTTGGAATCTGCGATAATGTTTTCAGGATTCTTCGATGTATATATTTTTTTAAAGAACAGCGTTTATTCAAAATATAAATCTCTTCTAACAATATTAATCTTGATATCACTTCTCATCAATGTAACACATCCTGAATAAAAGATTCTAAGATCTAATAAAGAATACAATTTATTATAAAAAAAAAGAAAGGATAAAAAT
The DNA here is from genome assembly GCF_003368295.1 of Carassius auratus. Classification (NCBI taxonomy): domain Eukaryota; kingdom Metazoa; phylum Chordata; class Actinopteri; order Cypriniformes; family Cyprinidae; genus Carassius; species Carassius auratus. The sequence continues at coordinate 2,022 of NW_020526500.1, read as the reverse complement.
TTACTGAGCCCAAACTATTTGAACTGTAGTGAATATTGTTAGAAAATATTTATATTTTAGGGGTTCAAGCACGGCAGTGCTGAAACCCTATTGTATTTGGTTAGGATTTTATTATTATTATTATTATTATTATTATTATTATTCTTCCGCCTTAAAACTGAACGTGCAGCCCAAACCGTAAGGCCTAGAGAGCTGAAACTTGGTCAGATGGTTAGTAGTCTTGCTCGCTACTCAGATACAAAGAACCGGCCCAATCGGCCTAACGGGGCGCTACAGCGCAAAATACAAATTTTTTTGGACATTTTTGGCCGTAAAGTGTAAACCGTTAGCCATAGACTCAAAAATATGGCATTGGTTGCAATCCTTGGGTTAACCAGAACAAAAGTGCACGGCGCCTTTTTGGGGTCTACGACGCACCGTTTTCTCGCAAAATCGAGCTATATCCGAAACCTACTTTTGCGAACTAGTCCTAGGATTTTCAACCAATCAGAACCAAACCACTTCATGAATATTCCCTGGACACTCAATATCAATAATTATCAAAAAAAAGTTGAAATTTCAATTCTTACGCGAAAACAGTACACCAAAAAGCGTCTATGCTAACGTTAGCCAAATGCTATTTTGACTATAACTCTTGAACGGAATGAGATATGTTCACCAAAATTGGTACACATATGTATGAGCTCAATCTTTGGTCAAATCAAAAAAATTGTGCATCTCTGCCACTTGGGCGCTATAAGATAGAAAAAACACATAAATTGCTATAACTTAGGCAACCGTTGGCGTCGATCGACTTGAAAATTGGTATGCAGTGTCTTGGTCTGAAGGGGCACAAGTACCTATGAGGACATTTTGCATATCTCAAAAAACATGGCCGCCATTGGCCAAACAAATTTAAGCACCTATTTGAAAGGGTTAACGGATGTTGATCGGAACGAAACATCGCTGGGTACGTTCGACTCATGTACCTTAAGGTCTGTAAGAATTTTGAAAGAAATCGGCCCACTAGTTGGCGCTAACGAGTTTTATGGCTCTGTAATCACATGGTATTTCACATATCAACACAATATGCATATCATTTGATAGATCTCCTCATAATGCACAACTTTGCCTCAAGAACCATTGCTGTCAATCAAATCGTTCAATTGTTATTCACAAATATGTTAAAAAACCTACTTTTGCGAACTAGTCCTAGGTTTTTTGTCCGATCGGAACCAAACCACTGCAGTAATATTCTGTGGATTCTCTAGATCAATAATTATTAAAAAAATGTTGAATTTTGTCCTTTGGTTAGCTGTAACGGGGTAATTTAGAAAAAGGGGTGTGGCCAAACATACCCCAAAGCCTATAAAACCTGAAGGAAAACTCAAAACTGTATGAAAACTCAGTGAAATCATGTATCAGGTGACTCTTAACAAGCATGCAAAGTTTCATGGAGATCAGACCATAGGTGGCGCTATAACAGTAGAAAAGGTCTCAAAACACAAGATTTATATGGTAAATGGCCTCAAATTGTTTGAAAATGCTCATATATTCACTCAAAAACACTAAATCTTCATATCATATGATAGATATCCTCATTCTTGAACAACTTTGCCTCTGGGACCAATGTTGTCAATAAAGCTGTTAATTAAATATTCAAGATTATTTTAAAAAGTTACTTTGGCATACTTGTTGATACGGTTTAAGATGAAAATCAATAAAACCACTGAAGTACAATTCTGTAGACTCTGAAGGTCAATAATTATCAAAAACATGTTGAACAATTGCATTTGGACAACTATAAACCAGTAATTTTATAATATGTTCTTTCATAGTGTACACAAAGGCCTATTAATACAAACAGAAAGCCCACACATTATCAAAACTGTGTAAAACAATGCATAATTTCATTCTAAACAAGCATGCAAAATTTAAGAGAGATTGGGCAAAAAAAAACAAAAAAAAAAAACACTATAACAGTTATGTTTAAAAACAGTGTTGCTTGAGTAAATGCAATTTATAACCTCTAGATGGCAGTGG